>NW_022589705.1:88249697-88474607 GCF_004348235.1 Phoca vitulina | reverse complement strand
GTGTGTGTGTGTGTGTGTGTACGTACGTGTACTCCCTGGGGGGTTCTAGCTCAGCCTTGGGGGGACACCTCTGAGCCTGGGGCAGGAGGATGCTTCCTTGGGGGTTCTCTCCAGCCCAGGGTGAGGCGGGGGAGCAGTGTCAGCCACAGAGGGATTCTTTCTTCGTACTATTCTCTAGAGTTCTCTTTAATTCCTTCTAGCCAGTCTCTTGTGAATCCAGTCTTCTATTATAGTTAATCATTCCTAATATGGAACTTTTCCCATTCAAATTACTGTGTGGATTCTCCCTCCTGATTGGTTGCAGAGTGATTCACATTGCGCGTTATAAATCATCGTTTGTTCATCCATTTTCACGTTCATATTTCCAGTTTGGGGCTGTTAGGAATAATTTGCTCTGCATATTCTCCACTGGGCCGGCCTTTCTGTGTAACACGTTTATTATCTCTTGGATAGATACTTCGGATGGGGTCTTTTGTGAAGGCCAGCCTAAGGGGCTTTCATCTTGTCTAGAGGGTGCTGAGGGCTTACTGGGAGTTTTGTGGGCCTGTTTTTTTTTTTTTTTTTTTTAATAGCAGTGATGAAATTCAGTGTGGGTTCTAGAAGGATCTCTTGGTCCTGTGTGAGTGGGGGGATGGGCACCAACTCTTAACTCCCCAGATGGAGGTGGCAGCTCAGCCTAGTGACTCCAGGCCTGTGACTTTGCACCATCATCTAGATGCGAATCTGTGAAATGGGAATGTTCTCATGCATCCGTAGGATTGTGGGCAGGACTGAATGGGATAATGCCTGTGGGCATTGGGCACGGGGCTAGCATGGAGCAGGTGCATAGTGGGTGGCAGCCAGCATGCTCTTATTATTAGGTGCTTAAGCTAGGATGTCCCACTTTCTTGCTGGCACTAACCATTGTGGATCGAGAGACCACAATGAGGGGTGGGGAAGTGACTTGGTGCCCTGTCCCAAGGCACCTCTAGACCCAGACACGCTAGGGCCCCAGCTGTCCAGTGCTGCCCAGGGCCTGGCACTTTCCCATGCCCTGCTGGGCCTTCCCTCTGAGGAGTGGACCCTCAAGATGGCCTTGGGTTCTGGGCTCTTTGCCCAGCCCCCTGACAGCTACCTCAGTGGGCACCCTGCCAGACTGAGCCCTGAGCTGCCGCACCCCAGCTAGTCAAACAGCCATGATCAGTCAAATAAAATTTCCATCTGTTGAGGAATTTTTGAGAGTTATTACTGGCTATAAAAGTGATCGGAGGAGAAGGATGGATCTGAGGGGGTAAGTGCCTCTAATTATGTGGAGTAGTGACTTTTAAATAAGGTTGCTGATGTCCTTATCAGAGTGAGCCGGATCCCCATCATGGTCTGGGCTGGAGGGGGTTGGGTTGCTGGGGGGTGGGTCCTTCTCTGCAGAGTGAGGAAGAAGAGGGGCACTGTATTTGAACCTTGGGGGTCATTGTGGCATTTAGAAAGATCCTGGATGCAAAGGGCCTTGAACACTGTCTGGCATACTGCAGGTGCTTAATGGATGCATGTCTCTGCTTTCCCTGCTTCCTGCCCTTCTTCCCCTGGGGACTGAGCCAGGCTCTGGCACAGAGCTGCAGTCTCTCTGGGCCAGGTTCTTGCTGTCACAGACTCCGTGGGACCAGTTCATGTAAGGGCTGAGCCTCTATCACTTCATCTTTAAAATGGGACAATTAATTACTAGGTGTCCATCCCAAAAAACACTGGGCGGGAAGATTTTTGGAAATGGGGGCCCACCATCATTCTGCCACTAATATATGGCTTTCCTCTAGTGCTTGGCTTGTTTTAACCCCTTCAGCATCTGGGGATGGAGGTGACATTGTGGGCAGGAGGGTTTGGGGGTGTTGAGGGGGCTCATCTGAGGTCACCTCGATCCCAGGTGCTCCTGCTTTCTTGGGGGAAACAGAGTCTTAGAAGTCTACCCCCTTTTTCATCTTCTTTCTTTAAAAAAAAAAAAGATTTTATTTGGAGAGAGAGAGAGAACATGCATGAACAGGGGGGAGGAGTAGAGAGGAGGGGGAAGCAGAATCCCTGCTGAGCAGAGAGCTCAGTCCTGGGACCCCGGGATCATGACCTGAGCCGACGGCAGATGCTTAACCAATTGAGCCACCCAGGCGCCCCTCTTCATTCTTATTTCTGATGCTTAACACAGGACTGTACTTTGGGGGTAACTGGGGCTCTGGTGGCTGCAGAGGGCCAGTAAGGTGGGTCTTGCTGGAAGGGACTCAAATATAACTGAGTCCTCAGGACGAAGGGTGGAGGTGAACTGCCCCTCCCCGGAGAGAGCGTTTCACAGGGTCCAAACCTTCCAATGAGGGGCTCTGCAGCCCGAGTGTCTGAAGGCACACAGTCTCCTGCCTGCTGGGTCAGGGGTCTTCTCACGGCCATTCTGTTCCTCCTTGCCTCCCTTGCCCACCTGCCTGTCAAGCACAAACCAGCCCCCCCACCCCTCGGGCCCTTTAAAACCACAGGCTCATGCCTAGGCCCCCACAGCTGGCCACACTTTCATGCCTCAGAGTCAGCTATAGAAAAGCCTGTATGTGTGGCCAAGAGCCATCAGAATTCAGTCCTTCCGGGGATGGCTCTGTGTGGGGCAGGTAACTCTCCCCCGGTCCCTTTCTCTCTGCCAGGTGGTTCGAGTGTGACCGCTCAGCAGTGGTTTGCACTGGGCCTGGAGGTCCCTGGATTCTGACTCTGGAGCCACAGGCCTGGGGCTGAGGGGGGTGGAGGGCAGGGGCCGGCCGAGCTGGGGGGCTGGGTTGGCATGAGGAGCTGAGTCCTTTGGCCCGGGTACCTGGGAAAGGTGCCTTTGGGCTCTGGGACAACAGCGGGATTTTTGGTGGTTTCATTCCTGCCTGGGTATCATGATGTCTGCGGTGGGCGGTGGGGTCTCCGTCGGGGCACTCCTGTGGTGGTCCTGGGCATGGCTCCTGGTCAGTGGTTCTCCTTGCTCCTCTGTTCCCCCAAACCTTCCCCCAGCTCCTACCTCCTTGGACGTCAGGATGGCAACAAAGCTGTCAGCTGCCCTGATTTTACCTGCCATGAGCCAGGTTTAAGGGTTTGAGCTGGGTGGAGAGAGGGTCCAGCTGGTTTCAGGCTGTATTATACCGAAGTCAGCACTTACTTATTGAACCATGCCCTCTCATGCCAGACGCTGTGTCAGGGGCAGGAGATGCCAGCACAGCCAGAAGCCGGCCCTCGTGGTGCCTCTGGTTGGGCAGGGGAGACAGATGATCAGCAAGCAAACCCGGGCATAAAATGATCTCAGACAATGCTCAGCACTCTGATGAATCTTCAGTGGGAGCAATAGGTGTTATGTGGGGGCAGGGAGGGGGTGCTGGGATGCTGGGGTCTTCAGAAGGGCCCACTGAGCAGATGACAGCCCTGGTTCCCTCATATTTGTATGTCCTTGTCCCATGGTTCTCCCACCCCAAACTCAGGGAGGCTTGGATCCTATGCGCCCGGCCTCCTCCTGGCCCAGGCATGGGGAGCCCCAGGGAGCTCGGAGCTCCCCCTGGTGCCCCACTCTGCCCTCCCTTTCCCATTGCTGAACCCTGGATGAAAGACCCTGGGCCCTCTCTGTGGCTCCCAGGGCCCCTTTCTTCCAGCCAGAGAGGAGAGTCTGGTGACTTTCTTCCCAGAAGGAGGAAGGTGCTGTGAATCCCTCCTTTGCCTGGAGATGTATCATAAGGGGCTGGTTATGTTTTTCTCTTCCCACTTCTTCACTAGCTAGAGGCCTTTTCCATGGGAGGGTTCCTAGGACTTCTGGGTTCGTGAGCATGCCTTGGGCACGAGAAGGCTTGGAGCAAAATGATCCTTAATGTTCATCCCACCCCCCAACCCTGCCAAGAATGAGAGGCTGAGAGCCTTGGAGCTGACAGGGTGTAGTATGTGGAGAGGTGGGTGTCTGCCCTTGGGGAACTTTGAGATGGAGCTCTGTGCCTCAGTCTGAGACTCAGTTTCCCCGTTGCTAAGTGGGGAGGGTAACCTCAGGGTGGCCACCAGGGTTAAATGAGACAATGAGTCCTCTATGTTTCCTATCTTGGTCATCATGGTTTTAGATGATGTGTCCCAGACCCAGACAGCAGAAGATGGAAACAAAGCCACATGGGTGCAGCTGAGTAGGGGCCCCTCAATGTGTGCGCAAGCCCCTGGCTGGTCCTTCCCCTTGGTGGGCAGCTGTGGGGCAGGCCTTGGGTATGACCCTGCAGTCCTCCTTTCTGAAGGTCCCTCTGTCTTTCCAGTGGCTCAGCCTCCTGAGGGCCCCCGGCGGACCCCCCCCCCTGCAGCCTGATGTCTGGTCCAGCCTCCCCTCCTTGTCTCACCCACATGCTGCTGGCTGTCCACCAGCCCCACTTCATATGCAGCCCCAGTGTAGCCCAAGAGCCTGCCTTTTAATAGCTGCATATTTCTGTAAAAAAATTCTCCTTGTCTCGAGGCCCTCATTCCTCCCAACTTTGACCCCTGGCTCCCTGGGGAAGTTCATGCAGAAGCTGGTGTGCTGCGAGGCCCGGCAGCTGCTTCTCCCTTCCCGACTTTCCAGGGAGCCTCCTGCAGAGGACAGTGGCCTCTTTGCTTGCACTCTGTCCCTGCCCACAGCCCGGAATGGTGCTGGGCTTTGGGCCCCGGGCAGTGGCAGGAAGCACCTGGGAAGAGCCGCCTCCTGGAGGCTTTCTCTGTGGCGACGGTGTGAGCATGGGCTCCGGGGCTGCTGCGTTCTAGTCTGTTCTAGGGCGTGGTCATTTATTTGTGATTGGTCTGGCCACCGCCCCCCCCCCCCATGAGGGAAGTGGAGGGAGGCCCTCCATGTCTGTTCTGAGGACAAACCCTCTGTCTTTCTCGCAGCTTCCAAGGCCCTAGGACCTGCCTACTTCTTGCCTTCCACTCCTGTGGTTTCTGGTTGATGCAGCAAAATGCCTCGAGCCCTTGACGTTTGCCGGCTCTGGGCACAGCACCTGTGTGTGCCTTATTTTATTTAGTCCTTACAACAACCTGACATGATATTATTTCTGTGACATCCCTTTGGTCAGATGACACAAGGATCAGCCTTATTCTGTGGAGTCAGCGGACAGGACTGGCTTCCCAAGCGAGAACCTTCCAGCAGTGGGCCAGCCTGCTTCATGGTGCAATGGGTTTTCTAGTAAGGTGGTGAGCATCCCATTGCTGGGAGTATTCAAGCAGGGGGCCGATGCCCATTGTTCAGGTGGATAGAGAGGACCGTTCTCAGGTGGGAAGGGCTGGGCTGGGAGGCCTCTGAGGGGCCTTCACCTATCAGGATCACAATCCCCTGAGCCTTGAATTCTCTGCTCCTTATAGGAGAGGCAGTCAGTGCTCCCATTCTCAGGATGAGGAACTGAGGCTCAGAAGCAGGCATTTCTGTGCCCAGATCTCTCGTCCCTCCCCTTTCTTCCACTTAGCCCGGGTGGCCAGGTTCAGAGCAGGTCACCCCTGTGTCTTGCTTGATGGGAGCACAGTGGACCATTGGTGACCTTGGGGGCAGGGGGGGGCTTTGATCTAGTTAAATATTTCTCCATCCACTCTGCTAAGCACGTACCTTCCCCTGAGCACCTACTGTGTGCCAGGCCCTGGGGATACAGGGCTTGGGGAGGTGGTTTCTGTCCCCGGTGAGCTCATGGTTGAGTGTAATGGATGGAGGAGGGTTTTGCCTATGGTTCCCAAGCATCAGAATGAAATCCTGGCCTTGCTCAGATCAAAGAATCCATCAGCCGGGGTTGGATCTGGGTCTCCCTGTACTTTGTCACAAGCTCCCCCAGGGGATCGTGGCTGAGACCCAGATTCAGGAATTGGGGACTCCTAACTCTCAGTGGACAGCTGTGCAACAACTGGGGGGCTCCAGCCAGAGGGCAGGTGGGAGGGGCGTGCTGTTGGGATCCAGAGTCGGTGGGGGGAGGGGGCCAACTGGAGGTGCCAGATGCTTCCTCCACCATGTGAAAAGCAGCAGGCAAAGAGCAGTGAGCCCGGGGCTCTGAGGGGAATGTGGCAGGTGGCTTCCTCCCATCCTGGTCAGTCCTGGTCCCCGGAGCTGGGGATCTCCCAGTGACTAGGACGGGGGCTGGCATGGGGGGGGCTCTCACTTTTGCAGGAGTGAGCCTCATAAGGCAAGACAGCCCCTCCTTGCTTTCAAACCACAACCTCTGCTTGAACGCTATGAACCAGTCCCTCTCCATGGCTGGTTCCCCACACCAGCTCAGGTTTCACCTCTTTGGAGGGTCTGCCCTGAGCCTGGGACTAGGTATACACACGCCATCATCCCTGCTTCCTTCACAGCATGTGTGAATGTCCTGTCCCCAATGCCCGGCGAGGTAAGGTCTGGCTCTTGGTGGACAAGGTGGGCACAGCTGCCCCGACCTGATGCCCGTGTTCTCAGCCGCGAGGCTCGCCTGCCCGTCTGGCTTGACAGAAGCTGTGAGTTCATGAAGTGATATTGGTGTCATTCCCTGGGGCCCCGAGGTGAGGCAGAGGTCCCCCCAGCTCCCAGGGAGCTAAAGCTCACCCCAGGCTTGAGATCAGCTGGAGTTCACGCAGCCAGCCCTCCTGCGGAGTAATTACTATATTTCCCCGGCACAACCCTCAGCTCTTGGATGATATTGTGACCGAAATGTGAGTAGCGGGAACACTCCCTGCCCTTGTAATTGAGGGTTCGGAGGCAGCGCTGACATCTCCAAAGGGAGCTGGGGCTTCATGGCGTGGGTCGGAGGTGTCACCTTTGAACTCTGGCTTGGTGCAGAGCCAGTAATGATCCATGAGTGGGATGCGTTGATTCCCTGTCTCCCTGGGGTTGTGTTCACGTTCCTGGTCCAGTCTGGAGCCTCGTGGCAGCCCCGTGAGCCAGGGGCGGTGCATGGCCATCACCTGGTCGGGTAGAGAAGTTGCACGAGCCGGGACATTGTGCTGTGTGGGAGCGGCAGGCCGGACTGGAACCCGCGTCTCCCGTGCCCATGGTGTGTGTTCTCTCGCCATCCCCATCCCTTCTGTGCAGATGCCCCGTTAAAGAAGACCCCCTGACGATTCTACCACCTGGTTCAAGTTTGTTACAGAAGAGTGATAATGAAAGCAAAAATCATGACCTTGGGCTCGGAGGTTTCAGCAGGCGCTGTCCTCCTTGCCTTGTAAGTAGGAATGCTTTTTACCTCCTGGCAGCCCGCCACGCTGATGGTCCCCAATTTACCGACGAGGGACCTGAAGCCCAGAGAGGGAGTGCCGACCGGAGGGCAGGGAGCTGGGAGGTGATAGTGCCCGAATTGGAGCCCAGGCAGTCTCCAGCACCAAGCTTCTAACCATCGCGCCATGCAAATGGCAGAAAGTCGGCATTCCGGGATGTGTAGTGTTTCTTGTTCAGGGAGCTCATTAGTCCATTTGTTCATTCCTTATTCATTCACTCATTCAGCCTTATTTATGGGTCTCTGTTATTGCCAAGCATTGTTCTAGGTGTTACGGGTTCAGTCCTGAGCAGAACAAATTTCCCACCCACACGGAGTTTCCATTCCAGGTGAGGGAGACAAATCACAAGCAGACAAACAACACAGTTTCAGAGTGGGAGAGCTACGGAGGAAAAAGAATAGAAAGGGAATGTGGAGTGATGGGAGGGGGAGACTAGCCAGTGTGGTCAGGGGTGGGCTAAGCAGAGACTGGAGGGAAGCATAAGAACAATGTGGGGAAGAGATTCCAGGCACAGCGAACCGTGTGTGCAAAGGCCCTGTGGCATGCTTGAGGACCTATGAGGAGGGTGGTAGGAGGTAAGGTCAGAAGGCTGAGTGCAGAGATGCTGGTGGGGGGTGCATTTGAGCCTCTCTTCCCCCAGAGGGAATGACAGAGGGAATGACATGATCTGGCTCCCACCACTGAAGGCAGGCTATGGGAGGTGAGGTAGAGGTAGAGGGACAGCGTGGAAGCTGGGGGTCCAGGGCAGAGTTGATACCGGCTGCTTAGACCAGGGTGGTTCTAAGGAGTCTCTTAGAAATCTCTCCTCTTGACCCTTTCTTGTCTGGCTGACTTCTCCGTGTCCTTCCCTGGCAGCTAGGACCTTCCCTGCACTTGTGCTGAGGGTGAGTTTGGCTGCTTCTGTGTCACGGCCCCTGGGCGCTAGTCTGCAGAGCCCGCTGGGCTGCCTTGTTCATTAGCCTCTGGGTGCTTCGGAAGCCCTTTGCTCTTTGGATATTGAATGAAGATCTGTGCACGCTGTGTTTATCCTGCTTAGGTGCTCAATATCTATTTTTGGCATCTGCAGAAATACCTGCTTCATATGTTATCCGCTCAGTTCCATCTTGTTGTTACCTTTATTTATCTCTTCAAACAAGAGCCACCACCCCCTGCATGGCTTCTCAGCTCCCTTGGATTCCGTGGGCTGACACCGGGAGGTGTTAAACCGTCTTACTTAAGTGGTTGGCAGCTTGGCCTTTTCCGAAAAGTGTGAGGGTCGTGGCGTGTCTGACTGTGCCCAAGTCCCTCTAACAAGACTGGGTGTCTGTGGGCTCGGTTCTGGGAGCTGAGTGTGCATGTGTCTATGTGATGTGAGGTTTAGAGGTTCAGATAGGGCTCTTTTTTGGGCAAACCATGGGAGTAGGCTCTGGCCAACATCAGGAAAGGAGGTGATCAGGAGGCAGCTTGCAGAGTCAGAGGCTTGGCAGAAGGACTGGTTGGGAAAGACCAGAAACCAAGAGCCTTCCGAGATCCCATGGGGTGGGTGTCCCCAGCTGGCTTGGAATGATTCTGCAGGACTGGGAATTCCAGGTCCTGGGAGAGAAGGCATCTCATGGACGGGGTTTGGGCCATGTGACAGGTCCTGGTTCGGCGGTGTCCTGCCAAGAATGCATTTAGGAGGGGAGGTCGGTCCTGGAAAGGCATTCGGGCGTGCTGGTGTCCAAAGAAGAAGGGACAGGTGCTTGGCTGCTACAAATGCCCTCTGTCCCCAGCAAGGATCTCCAAGATGCGTGAGCTGTCCTGGCCTTTGAGATGCCAAGGGCCAAGCCTATGCCACACAGAGTGTTAGAGAGTAGGGTCAGATTCCTCCGAGTGCTTGGTGGAGCAGAGTTCGGAGTAGACAGAGGTTTCTGGGTCTGGGGGAGGTTGTAGCCACGCTGGGTCTGGCTGGGCCTTGAGGGACCCGGTCTTGAGACGGAGGGGAGGGGTGCTCCGAGTGAGGCTTGGCAAGGTCACGGAGGCAGGGTCGAGCCTGCTGGCTTTCGTTGAGGTGGAGAGCCGCTGGTGAGTCACTGGGAGGGAGTGGGGAGTGCTGCTGGAGCTCCGGCTGAACAGGTAATTGAACCGCTGTCCGAGGAGTTCAGATTTAGGAGGGTGGCTGCGTCTGGCTGGGGCGGAAGCGGGGTGGGAGGAATGCTTTGGCAGAGCGCCTACTAGGTACCTGCACTCCATTAAGGGCTTTGTTGTGGTCTGATTTACCCTGCACAGCGACCCGACTCGGTAGTACTGCTGCTTACCCCTGCTACACAGAGAAGGAGACAGGAGCTCAGAGAGGTCAGGTGACTTGGTCAAGGTCACACAGCCAGCAAGTAGCCAAGAGGGGATTTGATCCCAGGCCTGGCTAACGTTCTCGCCTCGTCCGGGTTACAGAATCATCAGCTGTGAAGCCGGGCAGCCTGCTGAGCTGCTCTGGGCTTCTGCCCACTTATTTTTCTTCCTCCGTATTCTTAGGCACCGTGGAGCATGTCTGTGGACAGGCAGGTGTGGCCAGTGCAGCGAGGTTGCAGTGGGTCCGAGGAGTCTCTCCCCCCTCCCCCCCTACAGAGTGCTAGAACAAAGCTAGCAGAACTGGAGTCAGCAGAAAAATCCAATTTTCACCTTAGACACGTTTGTAGCTGACAGATAGTAACCCCACCTCTAGACGTTCCTTCCAGACAGGTCTGAGCTGAGTCCTACCCTGGCCAATGAGAGGCCAGCCCTGTCATGAATTCACTGTTGCATTTTTAGGCAAGATGTTTCTTCTCCATAGGCCTCAGTGTTTCTTCTAGTAAAATGGGAGTGGTGGGACTCAAGGTGGGGTATCATGAATGCAAATGCCTGCAGGGGCCCTCCGCCTGCCAGGAAAGACAAAGGTGTGAAATGGGCAAGGGAAGAGGATGCTGGGGGTGCAGGGGCCCTGCGGGCACCTGCCCTGCCTGTAGGGGCAATTCCTGCTTAGGGCTAACCTGTTGTCACTATATAGGGCTGCTATTGCCAGACCTTTGAATTATCTTAAGGAAAGCCAGAAACCTGAGTTGCGCTCTTAAATTTTATTTCAAAATTTAAATGTTAGCGATTCATTTAGAAATTTTTGGAAGAAAAATTATGCAGGCCAATGAAAGCAGCTTCCTGGGCTGAAATCGGCCGGTGGATCACCAGCTGGCAATGGAAACGGATCATTTGGGTTTCTTCCAGCTGGATGAGATACAGCTACGTTTCATATGCATATAAATAAAAATCAAATATTTGCCTTCTAGATCTATTGATTTGTATTTATTGATGAGCCTGAGGTTTATAATGTGCATCTGAGCTCAGAAATAATGATGGGGTAGAAACCTCTTTGAGAAACTTTAATCACAGATTAGGAATCCCCAAGCCTGTCCCTGTCCCCCTGGACTACTTCTGCCTCTTATGTCTGTCTTTAATCCTTCCTAGTGCAGACACAGCCTAGCCTAGTTTCCATGGCAACAGAGCATGCCACCTTCTCCCCTTGTAGATTTGGAGAGAGAAAAGCAGGGCGGGTGGCCTTGAGATTTCTCTAACCCGGACCGCAGACCCAGGGACTTCTCCTTTCTACCTTTGCAAGATTATGGGCAGGACAGGTTTATTGGAAGCCAGTGGGCAGCCTAAGAGCAAGATTTATTGGCTCTTGTGAATTTTTAGAGACCTCTGGCTAGAGCTATTGATTTTATATCACATCTGCTACTGTTCCCAGTTTGGAGGGTGCTTGTGGATCAGTTCTGTAGTATCCAGAGAGCAGAGGGTTCACTGGTCCTTTTTAGGTTGGGCTTGGGAAAGACCCTAAAAGAGCCAACAGGGTTAGAAGAGGGTACGGGGGTCATAGTGGCTAATGGGCCGAGCAGTTTCTCTGGTCATTCACACCATGCACAGTGAAGCCAAGAGGGCCCATAGACGGGGGAGAGGGATGGCTGCCCTGGGGCTGGGGTGTGTGCTCTCAGCCCCAGGCAGCCACCAGGAAGACCAGGGGAGGGGGTAAGGCACAGACACTGGAGTCCAGCTGCCTGAGTTCAAATCCTGGCTCTACCACGTGAGGCTGTGGGACATGGGCAGTTTACATTAACATCTCTGAGCTTTTGCATCCTTGTCTATAAAATGAAGACTATAGTACTAACATCCTCGTAGGCTATTGTAAGATTGAAATGGTACATGTAAAACATATAGAATATAAGTCAGCAAACTTTTGGGGCACACTTTTTCTGTAAAGGACCAGCTAGGAAACATTTTAGGCTTTGTGGGCCATCTCGTTTGCCAGACTCATCAAGTCTGCTGTAGGGACTTGAAAGCAGCCACAGACAATATGTAAATGATGGACATGGCCGTGTGCCAATAAAACTTTATTTATAGATAATAGAATTTGAATTTCATATACTTTTCATGTGTCACCCAAGAGCCTTCTTTTTCTGATTTTTTTTTTTCTCAACCCTTTGAAAGTGCCAAAGCCACTCTTGGCTCGGAGGCCATATAAAAGCCAGCAGTGAGCTGGATTTGGCCCACGGGCCATGGTTTGCTGACTCCTGATGTAGGATAACGCCGATTATGTGTTAGTTAGGTGTTAGTCACTGATCCTGCCTCTATCTTCAGCCATTATTCTTTTCATCCCGGGAGGGTGGGTTGGAGGCAGTAAAATATTTGGCCCAGAAAGAGATGATTTGGACCGGGGAGAGAGCGTGCATAATAATCACGCTCAGGAAGAGAGGATGTTATCCCAGCGGGGGTATCCTCCAGTATTTGTGGGCAGAATTGACGGGGAGGTGGATTTTTGGCTCTGAGGCCTCTAGCAGCTCGTTGGAACAGACTGCCTTGGGCATCGTGAGCTCCTGTCACTGAAAGTGCTCAGGCAGAGGCCAGATGCCCCTGACACACTGTTGGGGGAGGCTGGCTCGCTGGATGAACAGACGCTGCTGGGGTCTGAGTGGGTTCCTGCGGCTCTGGTCACTGGGGACACGGTGTGTGTATGTGTGTGGGGGGGGGCATCCTATTTTCCCACGGTCCCTTTTCCTAATACTCAAAGCCCCTTGCCCTCTTCCTTGCTTGTTGAATAATCCAGTGATGTGCATGGGGCCAGCATTGCCCCCATTGAACTGGTGGGTGAGCTGGGGGATAGAAGATGAGCAGGACACCTGGATAGACCCTCTGGCTAGGCGGGCAGGCATGCTTGGTTGAAATACATGGACTTTGGTCCTGGATCTTGTCCCATCCCAGCTCTGCTGCTTCCTACCTTTGTGCTCCAGGGTAGAAAGGTTATTTAACCACTCTGAGCCTCAGTTTCCCCATCTGTAAAGTGGAGGTAGAGGATCTCCCTGACAGAGTAGTTGTTACTGTATATAAAATGCCTAGCGTGGTACCTGGCGGACAGTAGGTTTTCAAGCAGTGTTCATTCATGTCCACCATAGTCCCGGCCTCCTGTCCCAGGGCTAGGGTATGGCCTGGGAGGGTCAGGGAGGATTCTGTCCTCTGGGACATGGCCTGTCCACCAGCAGTTTGCTGTAGGGAAGCCTTCCCCCAAACCCATGGTGCCAGCATCTTCGGGGAGGGATGGATGTTAGGCGGCAGAATCTGGGCTACCCAAGGGTCAGGGACCTTCTCCAACGAGATACAGAGACATCCACCTGGGCAAGGAGTCAGTGGTCCTGAGGATGACCTTCCGAAGGCCCAGGAAGCCAGAGTAGATTCTCTTCCTGCACCTGTGGGGCTACTGCGCTCTAGGGCCTGGGGGAGGGACATTTCTGGGGAAACTAACTGGGAGAACGGGTGTGTTCAGATGAGGCAGACCCACGCCCACAGGCAGAGGCAGCCCGGGGTCATACCTCCTGCCTTGTCCGGGCTTTGTGTGCTGGGCCCTCTGCACGAACGACTGGCACAGGGAATCCCATGAATCCTCATGGCCACCCTGCGAGGGGTATGCAACTGTTACCCCACTTTATGGATGAGCAGACTGAGGCTGAGAGCCCAGGTCACCTGTCTGGGGCCACAAAGGAGGAAGTTGGCGAGTCAAGATTTGCAGCTGGGTCTAACTGCAAGAGCCTCACCCCCCCAACCCAACACCCCCGTCCCCTGTCACCTTTCAGCTAGCACTGGAATCTTCAGTCTGTAGGGTAAGCCCTGATAATGAGAGTAGCCAACATTTTTAGGGTGGTTCCTCTGCCCCAGACCTTGTTTCAGGTCACAGTGTAAAACAGTAAATGTCCTCTTGCATTTTTAAATTTTGTAATCCTTACAACCTCTCTATGAACTATTCCCATTTCACAGACAAGAAAACGAGGCGCAGAGAGATTGCATAACTTGCTTGAGGTCACAAAGCTAAACTGTAGAGCTGGGATTTGAACTCAGGAACTCTAACTCTGAAGTTTGTTCTCACTCTGTCTTCTTGCCTCGAGCTTGACTATAAAGTGCACAGCATAGTATCAGACACAGAATAGATGTGCAATAAACATAAAAATCCGAGACCAGGGGGCCAGCATGAGCTACTTAGGAGATTGGTGAGTCTGGACTCACCCTGGACTTTACGTCCGCTTCTGTGCAATGGGCATGTGATCCTCCACCACCCTTGTCTCATAGCGTGGTTTGTGCGTGCGAAAAGCCCCTTCTGCTGTAACCCGACAGACAGATGTGTGCCTCCAAATCACTGTGTAATGCAAAATTGCACGGTACAATCCCACAGGGTTTAGGGGAAAATGGAGTTAAGCACAAGACTCAGGCACTTTATCAGTGACACACAGTAAAGAGTAGGAATCTAATGAAAGGTGGCCGAGTTCTATCCGTGTTTAAGGTTAAGAAATACACACCTACTAAATAGATGTCGCGCTTCATCTTGAAAAAGACCTGAAGTTTGCACGTGGGAGTTATGCCTACTCTCCCTGCCGGCTGCCCGCCCAGTTCCCACACCTGCCGTCGTGTGTACAAGAGGGAGAGGAGAGTAAAGAGAGCAAAAGCCTGGTGGGCGGAGAGAAAAAAATATAAAATAGGCTTGGGGGGGATAGAGAGGGGGCGTCAGGTTGCTGGTGAAGCGGCAGGAGGAAAAGTCATGGGAAATGGAGTGGAATGTTGTAGCGGCAGGTGCAGGTGGGCGGGGCCGTTGTCCGGTGAGGTGTGTGTTTTGTTCGGCTGCGCAGCTCAGCTGGTGTGGTTTTCTGTTCGCCCGTTGTTTGTTGTGGAAGAAGTGATGCGTAAGCCATGCGACATTTGTGCAATACTCACATTGTTCCCTAATCTATGGATCGCAGCAGAGCAAGTTTGCAGTTTCAAAACAAGTGTGACAGCAGAATTGACTCTACGTTGGAAGGTCAGGAGTTAGGAGGAGTGGCGGGGTCTTTTCTAAACAGGGGGGACTTCCTTGTAAGGTTCGCTTCCCCTTGGAAGACGGGCTTGTACCCTGCAGTTTGGGGCTAGGACAGCCTCTGGGACTTGGGTGAAGCGGCTCCTTCTCTCAAGTCTGTCCCCTCGCTGACCCCCCGAAGATGGTTTTTTGGAATCTCAAGGCACCACCTTGGGTTCTATAGGAAACCCCCATCCCACCCATGCATCTGCAGCTCCCTGAGCTTTCTGTTGTTTGGGCAGTAAGTCCCAAATGCTCTGGCGCTCTGGGAGCCCAGGGGTCTTTCTGTGGTCAGACCCAGGTGGGTCTAAGAATCTGCTTTCCTTTGCAGGTAGAGTCCATGGTGGGGCCTCCCTGTGAGTAATGAGGTCTTGTGAGTGGCTCCTCCTTGGAGGAAATAGAGAGAGAGAGAGAGAGAAGAAAAAGGATTGCCTGGAATTTATTAGTCTAATTACATTTTCCTAATGTGGTTGACCCCCGCTCACAGCAGGACTCTTATCAAAGCCGCAATCACACCAACATTATTGGAGTTTTAATAAGAGTCAATTGGTTATTGTCCTTGCTGCGTCGGACACTGTAGACGTAATCCCCAAAGTCCCTTGGGGAGGCAGGGAGCTCGCTTGCTTTGCTGGAATATTATTTAATAACAAGGATTAGGGACTTGTTTTATGTGTTTAGGAGAAGCGGAGAATTTCTTTGTTCAGGCAGTTCCTGGCCACCAGCAGAGTGCTGGGCTGGGAGTCAGGTGTTCACCGCTCACCACGCCTTGCTGTGTGAGCTTTGGTAAGCTGCCTCACCTCTCTGGGCCCTCCTGAGTGAAATGAGAGGATCTGAGTCATGTCAGTGAAGTGAGAAGGCCCAGGAAGCGTTTTCTTCGCTCAGAGCAAGCGTTCAATGCAGGCTGTGTCAGAAATGGCCAAATCGGGGTGCGGTGGTGACCAGGCTCTGCCTCCACATAGGCATTTATTGTGCTTTAGAGTCCAGGAGTTTCCCATCTGGAATGAGCGTTTCTGGAGTGCCCTGCTCTGCCCTACCTTACATAATGTGGGGGGCAGTCTCACCTGGTGGAGAAGAAATGGGACCACAAGGGCTCAGATTTCTGCTCTCCTATCGGCTGTGTGACTTTGGCACCAGGCTTGACCTCTCTGTGCTCGAGCTTCCCTGTCTGTAAAATGCGGATAATAAGAGGATCTCTCTCATAGGGTTAGTGAGAGATTAAGGGAGGCGATCCCTGCAAAGTGTGTAGGACAGCTCCTGGCCTGTGCCGAACAGATGCTGGTTATTGTGAGGTGGACAGGATGTCTGAGTTTCTGTTTTCTGCTTTATAAAGTGGGGGACATGTTGCTGCCTCTGCAGGGTCATTTAGAGAGAGCGGTGGGATTGTGTTTATGTGTCATTGTCATGGACTTCTTGTTCTCACCGTGACCGGAGAGGCGTTGCTTCACTCCCTCTCACAGACAAGGGCAGTCCGAAGAGCATGCTTTCAGTCACGCTGGGCATCTTGGCTGATCGCTGGCTCAGACGGCAGAGCCGAGGCTGGGGGTGTGGGCTGCCTTGTCCACTGCTGTGTCCTCAGTGCCTAGCACACAGTAGGTGCTCAATAAATATCAGACCAACACCCCTGCCTGCATGGAGCTTACGGTAGATAGATGGTGCTACGTGTAGTGGGGAAAAATAAAGCAGGGAATGGGGAAAGGGATACTGGAGAATATTTAGGGAGGTTTGCAATTTTGACTCCCCAGGGGCCGAGGAAGGCCCACGGAAAAAGTGCCATCTGAGTAGAGACTGTAAAGTGGTAAAGGAGCAAGCCGTGCAGCTGTCTGGGGGAAGGGTGTTCCAGCAGCAGGAACAGCAAGTGCAAAGGCCCTGAGGTAGGTCCATGCCTGGAGTGTTTGAGGAACAGAAGGGAGCTAGAGATCCAGGAGTACAGTGAGCAAGAGGGATAGAGGGTGAGGGCAGGGCCACCCTGCTCTGACCTCAGCTGAGGGCACCAGACTGTAGGCCGGCTGGAGGCTGCTGGAAGGAGGCTGAGGAGCACCTTCTTTGGAGTTTTGGTGCCAGTATCCCATATCTGGCGGCAGGCGTCTCCTCTCACCTACTGGGATGCATCCACCAGGTGGGGCTCTGCCTCCCCCTCTGACATGGCCTGAGCCCTCTTCATTTACCTGTTCATATGCAGGGGGCCTGGCCCTGAAGCCTGGGGCTGAGGCAAGAGGCCTAGAGGTTCCTGGGAAATGCTCCCCCACAAAAGTCTGGGAGGGCTTCCCTGCTGGCTCCTCAGAGAGGACTTGTCAGATGAGAGCAGAAATAAGTCTGAATCTCAAAATATAGGGGGGCACACTGAGGCCAGATAGGGCAGGGGTTGGCGAAGAACCCCCAGGAAACTAGAGACCTGGGACTGACATCGGGCAGGAAGTCTGGGATCCAAGGGGTCAGGTAAACGGGGCAGGAATGGGGGTTTTGGCCCTGCCTACCCTATGGATTGGCTTCTGAAGCGTGACTTAGCTCTGCCTGGTAGTGGAGGAAAGAGGGTTGACTCTGAGGATGGGAGTGACCGAGTTCATTATAAGCCCTGCACTGGGAAGGCAGAAAGTTCTAGAGGGAACTCAACAGACAGGTGCCAGAGGCCAGGAGGTCCAGTCAGCCAGGGCTGTGCCATCAGCATTAAAAGCTCAGGTGGACCCAGAGGTGACACCCAAAAGGAAATCTTTGCAGGCCTGGACCCAGGGTATGTGCTGTTTCCTGCCAGGATCTCTCACACCAGCGAGAGCTAAATCTGATGGGCCAGTTCGGTCCTCATCCTGATTCAACACCAAAGGTACATCTCTGTTCTGGCTTGCCTCAATTCCATGTCCCTCTTTATGTTTGAGAACTTCTCTTTTGGAACTCCTTGAGGCTTCTCCCTTCCTCTCTCTTTTTCTTTCCCTCCCAACACTCACCTGCCCCAAGTGCTCTCAGTCTGGTGGGGTGGACAGACCAGGGCTCATGAGCCCAGCATGGTGTGCAGAGGGAAGGTCTGAGAGCTAGGAGAGCAGATTTCCAGGGCGGTATAGGGAAGTGCCTGGTCTTCCTGGGAGAGTCAGGGAGGGCTTCCTCGAGGAGGTGTCACTCAATGAGAGGACTAAAAGAGGAGCAGTTACATGGGAGTCTAAGGTGGGGTGGAGGGCAGGGCACTGCAAGCAGAAGGGCACGTAGATGTAAGTGCAGCATGCCCGAGAGACTGCAGAAGGTTCTGGATGACTGCCGTTAACCTCTGAGGGCTGAGGGGGGCATGCCAGAGAGGAGGCTTAGCAGAAAACACACTGAAGGTCTTTGGGAGACTGATAACACAATAGTGCTGGTCACATGCCATCTCTCATCTGCAGCTCTGGGAGCAGGTCCCATTGTCTGCACTATGGAGATGCCCAGGCACAGAGGTGGGGTCACTGGCCCGGTCACACAGCCTGTAAATGACAGGACAGGATTGGCATCCCTTAGCCTCTTCTCCTCAACCAAGATTTGAGACCTGCCCCTGAGGGCCACAGGGAGCCATAGCAAGCTTTAGAGCTGTGGACAGAAGCTCATGGTGAGGGCAGCACCAGGATGGGGGCGGGAGGGGACCTCCATCCTGCCCCTTCCACTGGCTTCTGGTGAGAGCTGTCCTCTCTAAGAGGCACTGCCTCCGACCTAGAAGAGCGCAGGGATCCTCTGGGTTGATGAGTCCGATTGCTCGGTGCCTGGAGGAGGCAGCCAGGACTTGTGTGCTCCCGGAGGTGGGAAGGGGGCCCCTGCAGTCTCCTGGGGGCTTGGGCAGCTGCATTCTCCCGGAGCCCGACTCTCCGGAGCAGACTTGTCTTCCCTTCCACGCTCCTCTCCCCCCTTCTCCCTGCCACGTGTCCCTGACGGCCTCATATTCCCTCCCTGGCAGCCAGTACCATCTGCAGGCTTGGCAATTTCACGCACACTCTTCCACTCAGCTCACTTGTAAGGGTTTTAAATAAGACTGGCTCTAGCACCGATCCCTAGGGTGGCCTCACTTTTTATGCTTTTGCTTCCAGAGGGACCTATTTGTCCCTTTTCTTTGCTTTCTGTTCCCAAGCCAGGAACTCAGCACGGCAGAAGAAGTCCAGCTCCTAAAAAATGCAAATCATGTGCATGTTCCGCTGGGTCAGAATCTTCAGGAAATCTAAGATACCATGTCCTGGTTCTTGAGGAACCCTTAGCCTCTCCAGAGTGCTGACCGGTTGTTTCTAGCATAACCCCACCTTCTCCACCAGTGACTTCTGCGTGCCCAGAATCCCTTGCTCGGTAGAGTGCCTCCTGAAATCCTTTACCCCAGGGCCCTCGGCATGCGTCATTCCCGCTCCTCGGTGTGTCCTGATTCTTTCACTCATGCCACCAGATAAATGCGTGCCCAGAGGTGGAAGGCAGCCCCGTGTCTGAGATCCTTGGCCGGCTCTGATAGATGACCACTGCTAACCAGCTGCAGAGAGATCCCAGGCTGCACTTGGACTTGGTGGGAAAGAATCTGATGATGGATTAGTGATGTCTGCCATGACGGTGAGGGAGCAGAGGGGTGGTGTATGTGCTAGAACCTTCCATCTGAGGCCAGGGAAACTGGCCTCTTACCTTTTCCTTGCTCACCAGATGCCGTGTGCTCTGGAAGTTGGCAGAGTGGGTATGGTGCCCGGTGGTGGCCTGGAGGGCTGAGTGGGAGACAAGTTGGTCCCAGCTGGTTTGGGGAAGAGTTAGGAATTGCTCTGTCTTGAGACATGTGCTTATCCAAGGGCATGTGCCTCACCAACAACAACTCAGGGTGTGCCCCTTATGCCAAGGTTGGCTGAGGCAGCTCTGGGAGGTTGGGGATGAGCAGGGAGGGTTTATCCAGGCACCGAGCCTTGAGATTCTTCTAGCTGTGCTGCGAAGGGCTTGTTCTTTCTTCGATGGAGTCTCATTGGGCAGAGGGGCTGCAAGGCTGCAGCATTTTTGGTCTGTACGCTAGGATGTCTTTCAGGCTCCTGGGGGGGCTGGGGGGAGGGACACAGGCCTGGGGGCTCACCAGAACCCATGAAAAACACCAAGCACAGCTGTTCCCACTGAGACCCTGGGTCCTTTCCCTTCCTTCCTGCATGAAAAGTAGAAGTGACACCTGGTTGGCTGAAGGTTTATTGCTGGGTGAGACTGCTGATTCAGGGGAGGGCCAGTTTCTGGTGAAATGGAAATCTCAAGGGCCCTGGGATCTTATGAAGCAGAAGAGTAAAAGAAAGCATGCATGCTTGGGGCCTGGTCTGCATTCTGGTCCCAAAGTTGTGCCGTGAATTTGCTGTGTGCCCTTAGGCAAGTTGCTTCCCCACTCTCTGCCAATCTTTTCGGTACAAGGAAGGGGGGTGACCAGAGATCTGAGGGCCTTTCTGCTCTAACTGTGGAAATGGGCTGTCCTGGGCACCACCCTGTGTCTGATGAGCCTCAGGCCGGGAGTATCTGAGGGTTGAAGGCTAGCAGCGGTGGGGCATCCTGGGGCCCCCCTCCCAGACACTGACTGCGTGCTCCTGCTTGTGTGTGAGGTGGCGCGTGGCCTGCCGTAGAAGTGATGATAGAGGGACTGTTGACACCAGCCTCTTCAGGGTCAGGAGAAGCTGGGCATGTTTCTGGCCCCGTCCGTAGGCCCACCTCTCCCCAGGGCTGGTTTTGCTTGGAGGTGGGATAGCCTCACAGAAGAGCCTCCAGTCACTCCCCATCCCTGGTGCTCCCTTCCCTGCTGCTCCAGCCCCAACACGCCCTGAGATTCCAGCCACATTGAATGGTTCACAGCTTCCTGTTGGATTTCCCCTCGGGACATTGGCACCTGCTGACCCCTCTCGTGGATCCCTTTCCTTCCTCTGTCCCTCTCTCCTCGTTCAACGTCAGCCTGGGTGGATCTCTGTGGAAAGCTATCTTTGACCTCTGCCCTGTGCCCTGCACATGGCTGAAGTTAGAGGTAATCCAAGACCACCCCTCCTGCTTGCATCGCACCTGCCTTGTCCATTAAATTCTTTGCCATGCTGTCTGGGTTTGACTGCTGTCAGGTTGTGAATTCTGGAACGTCCATTTTAGTTTCTGCCCTGATTCCTCATCATCAGATCCTTAAAAGGAAATCGTACTTGTGTTAGTCAGGCTAGGCCGGGCTGTGCTGCATTAATGAATATGTCTTGAAATATCTGTGGCTTAAAACAGGCAAGTCTAGCTCTTGCCCATGCAGCGTCTGAGATGAGTTGAGGGACTCTCCAGGATGGCTCCGTTCCACACTGTAACTCCGAGCTCCAGGGTGGATCTGTGGCTCCCGCATCTCTCCATGGGGCATCCATGGTCACCGCTAGAGGGGCGGCCCAGGGAGATGGCCCCATGTGTTTTTTTTTTTTTTATTTTTTTAAAGATTTTATTTATTTATTTGAGAGGGGTGGGGAAAAGCAGAGGGAGAGAAAGAATCTCAAGCCGACTCCCTGCTGAGCGCAGAGCCCGATGTGGGACTCGATCTCATGACCCTAAGATCATGACCTGAGCTGAAACCAAGAGTTGGATGCTTAACCGACTGAGCCACCCAGGCGCCCCAGCCCCATGCCTTTTAGACTCCTTTCCCTGGAAGTGATCTCTTCCACTCACCTTCACCTGCTCACCTTCACAGGCCAGAACTGGTCTCACGGCCCCACCTGAGGCCGGGAAGTGAGTCGTCCATGTGCCGGGGAGGGGGCCTGAATCTGGGTGAGCACCAGGGACTCTGTCACAGTCCATGAATCAAAAAGGATTAGAATCTCTGGTTTCGAGACTGGCTGTGGCCAAGAAGTGGCATTAGTCTGGCCAGACCTCAGAATGCCTCCCACGGAATATTGTGGACAGCAGAACAGAGGTCCAGAGAGGGCTGTGGTCTCCCTTGAGATGGCAGCCACAGTCTGCACGGGGGCCGGCAGTGGCCCCTTCTCCCGTTGTCCGGGCACTGTCCTTCCTTCCTTCTCATTCTGACGCCGTAGCCTGAACTCCTGCTGTCTGATCCTGCTGTGTGATGCAGGCGGGGGTGGGGGGGGCTTCGCCGGGGCTCTTGTGAAATTATTTTAAGACCTTGGAAAGCAAATTAGAATTTCAAACCATCCAACCCTCTTGAAAGCAGACCGGGGGTGTGTTAGAAGTAATTTAATTTTTACTTTGTTTTATTAATAGGACGTGGGAGGTGAGGGGAGGGTGTGAGATATGGCGGAGAGGGCTGGTTGTCGAGCCTGGCTTGATGGAACCAGTCTTGAATCTGGAGTGATGGAGGAGAGCTGGGGTGGAGGCGCCCTGAGGATGAAGGGTGGAGGACGTCCGGGGAGCACAGCAGACCTGAGGACCATTGCGCGTACCAAAGAGCTTCTAACCTGGCACCTCCAGTCTCTCTGGGATTGGGGGCTGTGTCCCGTTTCCCAGGGGTGCTATAGCCAATGACCACAAATGTGGTGGCTTCCAACAACAGAAGTGTATCCTCTAATAGCTCTACAGCCCAGAAGTCTGAAATACGTATCACGGTACTGAAATCAAGGTGTGGGCAGGACTGTGCTCCCGCCACAGGCTCTCTGGGGGGATCGTTCCTGGCCACCTCCTGATGCTCCTTGGCTTGTGGCCACGTCCCTCCTCTGTCTGCCTCTGTCCTCCTTCCTGTGAGGCTCTGCGTCTTCTCCTCTTAGGACATCAGGAACTCAGAAGTCATTAGATTTAGGCCCTAACCGAAATCCAGGATGATTTCATCTTGAGATCCTTAACTAATGACATCTACAAAGACCCTATTTCCAAATCGGGTCATATTCTGAGGTTCTGGGCGGACATAAGTTTTTAGAGGACACTATTCAACCTATTACAGGGGCCACTGATGGGTGGGCTTCAGGAGGGTGCAAACCACCCAGATCCATAAGAAAACTCACCATGTACATTTCCCCCCCCTTCAAAGACACATAGCTTGCTTTGATTTGTCAGAGACTCCAAGATAAGGGACAGCAGTCTTGCAGGGCACATCTCTGGCAGGTGGGACTGTTAGGACAGAGGACGGGTCGCAGGAAGCCCAGGTAGAAGGAGGAGGAGGATCTGGAAAACGGGAATCAGTGAAGGAGCTAGCTGGAACAAAGAGGAGGTGAGCAGAGGGCTGTTCTGGAGGGCCCGGGACAGTGGGTCGTACCTCTCAGGAGTCACAACCATCTTTAAGAATATAAAGTTTTCCAGATTCTTCCCCAGAAAAATGTACATAATGAACACACACACCTTTGGTGTACAACTCCAGGGCCAGGTGCCTTCTGTGCCCCTGAACACGCCGTTGGGCCCCCAGAGACCCCGGTTGGCACCACCACCACAGGAGAAGAGTTTCAGAACAGATGGGAGGAAAGAGCCTGAAACGGCCATGGATGGCGCCGTGGATGGCATCCATGGTTCAGGTCGGATGCGGCACTTAGGTGGGGCTGGAGCTGCTGCATCTGTTTCTGGTTTGAGGATTACAAGAGATAATGCGGGTGAAACTGCCCTGGTTTTAGAAGCTAAAGTACTGATTTCGTCTTTTTGTTGTTGTTGTTAAACTGTACAAAGCAATATCTGTTCGTGGTAGGGAAAATGAGGAAATGCAGATAAGCAAAAGGAGAAAAATCCCTTTAATCTTACCCAGATAGCCACGGTGACCGCCTTGATCTACGACCTTCTGCACCTTCTCCTCCGTATTTCATTTGACACGAAAGGGATGATTATACATGTAACAGTGAAGCTCGCATTGTAACCTAAAATGTTTAATACCTTTGCATGTGAAGGAACGCTCACGAAGCATCGATACTAGCTGCCCGGAATTCTGTTATCTGGAAGCTCCGTAACTTAACCAATCTTCTGTTCTTTGGACGAATGGCCCTGTTTCTTTTCCTTCTTTATAAACAATTGTGTTGTGAACATCCTTGCCACTCCTGCTGTATTATCTGCTTCTCTAGGGGGAGGTGTGTTGTAGGTGCTTTACTGATGCCAGTCTTTGGCACTGGGTCCATGTTTGGGGCATGGGGGCGCCTGGAGCAGAGGGTGAGGCACCTGCTTTCATGCTCTCTGGGGTCCTGGCTGGATCCCGGTGTCCGGTTAGGCCTGGGGGCTCTTTGTGAAGGTGGCGTGCATTATTTAAAACCTTCATGACTTCATGCTGTGTCCTGGACTCAGTCGGCTTGGAATTGAGGAAAAGGAGTCCTGTTTGTCTGCCCATTGGTTCTCTGCAGCCCCGGTACCCCCTGGCCCTTGGGCATGTTCTAGAGATGAGCTCTCGCTCTCTTGTGAGCTTGAGGGGACCCAGGACCGCACGGCCATCCGCTGGAGATGTCTGTCATCTCCTGGGCTCTTCGGCAGCAAGGGTTCACCTCCATTCTAAGAGTAACTCTGTTTTCTGGGGGATGCGTCTCTCGGGCCCCGCTGGCCTGGAATTTTGCAATGACAAAGCTCTTGGCCTGGGCTGGTCCAAGGAGATTTCCTGGCCCATTGGCTGGAGCTTGGGGTTTCTGAGGTGGGCCTGGATCCCCCTCTAGGTCTAAACGGGTCTGTCTTCCAGTCAGCCTGCCTGCCTCTAACTGTGCAGATGGGCCAAATGTTCAACCGTGTCAGGCCCTGTTGTCTCTGATATGGGAAGATGGCGCCTTACTTACATGCCTCATAGGAACCTTAGAAAGTTGGTTATCTTGACCCCCGTGGATGAAGAAAAAGTGCCATATGTTTGGAAGAACGAGTTGTAAACGCCCATTTCCCTGGGAGTTGTTACTGTTCAGAAACTGAACTTTTGTCCTTTTTGTCTGCATTTTTTAAAAGGTTTTTTTATTTATTAGAGAGAGAGAGAGGAAGAAGGGGCAGAGGGAGAGAGAGAATCTCAGACAAACTCCCTGCTGAGTGTGGAGCCCAATGTGGGGCTTGATCTCATGACCCTGAGGTCATGACCTGAGCTGAAATCAAGAATCAGATGCTCAACCAACTCCACCACCCAGGTGCCTCTCGGTCTGCAGTTTTTTGACAGCAGTGTAGAACAATATAGAACAATGGGAGAGTCAGCACATCCCCCATCCTGCAGGGCACTCTTCTGAATGTTCTGCATACATTAACTCATTTACTCCCTGGGAGATGCTTCTCCCCATTTTGTGGATGGGGAAGACTGAGGCCCAGGGAAGCCGCAATAGTGTGTTAAAAGAGTGTGGGCTATGGAGTGAGAGGAGACACAGCTGGGTGTTCGCGACCTGCTGGCTGTGTGACCCCTGAACCTGTTCTCTCCTCTGTGAAGGGGAAGTGATCCCGCGCTTGGAGGGTCTGCCCATGGCAGCGCTGGCCCCGAGAGCCCGTGTGTGCAGCAAACATGGGGTGGAGCAGTCTCCCTGGGAAGGTTTCACTGATTGAGGATGAGAGGATTTGGACCGGCCCCTTCCGTTCCATGAAAGCACCCATCCGCTAGGTTGTCTCGAGGGCAGTTGGGAGTTCGAATGTTCCAGTCCTCACCTCCTTCCTGGTCCCTCGGGGTCTCAGATATCTGTCCCCTGCTAGGACGGGGTGCCTGCAGGGTCCTCGGCCCCAGACACTTCTTAGCTGGTTTGTATCTGCTATTCTTTATCCTAGTGGTCACGTCTTACAGTTCTTGGTATGTTCTTCTCAACTCGACCTTTTATTTCTTAATTTGATGAGTGTATTCATTTTCTCTTGCTGCATATTACACACTACAACAGACTTGGAGGCCGAAGCAGCACACATGGACTATCTCACTATTTTTGTGGGCCAGGGACCCCCCGCACGGCCGAGCTGTGCCCTCTGCTCTGGGTCTGATGAGGCTGTGGTCCAAGTATCATCTGGGCTTTGTGCTCAATGGGAAGCTTGATCAGGGAAGCATCTCCTCCACACTCACTCAGGTGGTTGGCAGAGTTCGTTTCCTTGTGGTTGTCCGACCGAGGATGTACGCGCTCTTCTGGCTGGGGGCTGGGACGGCACTTGGGCCCTGTGGGCCACCATCAGCTCCTAGCAGCTGCCCACAGACCTCCGCACGGCAGATTAGTCTTCAAGGCCAGCAGCGGAGGCTTGGTCTTCAGCCTGCGAGGGCAGAGTCTTCCAGAAGGAAACACAATCGTCGGGTGTCCGATCACCTTTGCAATGTTCTGTCGGTTGGAAGCAAGCCACAGGCCCCACCAACACGCAGGGATGGGGGGGATTATACAACGATGTAGATCCTCAAGGTCACCTTGAGGCACGTCTGCCACAATGAGCTTAATAAGCTTATTTAAATTGTGTAAAATAAGAATAATTAGCTCAAAGCACTTTGCTTGGAGTGAAGAATATATAATCCATTTTGGCTATCAGATCTGTTTTTTTTTTTTTTTTTTTTTTTTTAAGATTTTATTTATTTATTTGACAGAGAGAGACACAGCGAGAGCAGGAACAGAAGCGGGGGAGTGGGAGAGGGAGAAGCAGGCTTCCCGCCGAACAGGGAGCCCGATGTGGGACTCGATCCCAGGACCCTGGGATCATGACCTGAGCCGAAGGCAGACGCTTAACGACTGAGCCACCCAGGCGCCCAGATCTGTTTTGCTTTGTAGTGGTGGGCTGTGTTCTGGAGAGTTAAGGGTGCCAAAAAAATAAGGTGTTTAGCTTCTTATTTGGAATGTGTTTGTTTTTCTTGCCTGAATTACGTGAAGTGAGAGGAAGAGCGGAGGAAGCTGGGGATGGAAGTGAGCATGAGGTCAAGGGCGATAAAGGAGGGAGGGGAGCGTGTATGTGCGCTTCCTCTGTATACAAATGTCAGTGCCTTTTTTATTTTCATTTTCTTATTATTTTTATTTCATTTATTTATTAGAGCATGAATGGGGTGCGGGGAAAGGCAAAGGGAAGAGAGAGAATCTTAAGCAGACCCCTCCCCCCCACGCTGAGCTCAGAGTCTGATGCGGGGTTCGATCTCACGACCCTGAGATCATGACCTGAGCTGAAACCAAGAGTCGGATGCTCAACTGACTGAGCCCCCCAAGCGCCCCCATGTCAATGCCTTTTTACAGTTTTATATAAATGCATAACTCTTATGTTATACACTTTAGCATAATTTTCCTTCAGTCTGTTCATCCCCTAACCCTCCTTCAGTGACCTCTTCCACCCCCCACCGAGACCGTCTAGTATAGATCTTTTCATATTTTCCCACATGCTTAGAATCACGTACAGACATATACCAATGTTTTCACATTCCTGGGTCACCTCTCATTCACCCATGCCCTGTGGAAACCTTGCCACACGGAGAGCTGTAGTTCTAGCCCATTCTTTTTAATGACCGTATAGTATTCCAGAGTGTGGATGTATAGTCATTGACTGGCCGTTCCCGGCTGAATGTTATTCATTGTCCGTTTGTTACCATAAGAAGCAGCATGATGATAGACTTCCATGCACACATCCATCCTTAGGTGCATCTTTAGATTTTACTTCTCTGGGGCCTAATTCCAGGAGTCAAATCCTGCCGTGGGTCAGAAGGGTTGTGTGCTTTTAATTTTAATAGCTCTTGCCAGCTTGATTTCCCTGGAGGGGCTTAATGCTTCACATTTACCCCAGAAATTTGAGACTTGTCCTTTCCCTATATCCTGCCATCAAGGTTTTGACCAAGTTGAGAGGTATAAAGTGAAATCTCATCGTTACTTTTAATTTGTGTTTCCCCGACTAGGAGTGGGTCTGAACAGCTTTTTAGCTGTTTGGCTCTTTGGACACTCTTGCCTGTGAATTACCTCTGCGAATCCTTTGCTCATTTGTCCATGAGGTCATTTGTCCCCTTCTTGTAGACCTGTCGGCATTCTGTATCATGTAGGTATTAACCCTCTTCTGGCCTCTGCAGCATGGTCCTCTTGCCTGAGATCCTCCTTTGTTCATGGTATATTTTGCGTGCAAGGTTT
The DNA here is from genome assembly GCF_004348235.1 of Phoca vitulina. Classification (NCBI taxonomy): domain Eukaryota; kingdom Metazoa; phylum Chordata; class Mammalia; order Carnivora; family Phocidae; genus Phoca; species Phoca vitulina. The sequence continues at coordinate 88,447,172 of NW_022589705.1, read as the reverse complement.
TGGATTGTTATGTGATTAGAAACACCCATCTTTGGGCACTTGAGTGGCTCAGTTGGTTAAGCGTCTGCCTTCGGCTCAGGTCATGATCCCAGTGTCCTGGGATCAAGTCCCGCATCAGGCTCCCTGCTCATTGGGGAGTCTGCTTCTCTCTCTTCCTCTCCCCCTGCTTGTGCTCTCTCTCTCTCTGTCAAATAAATAAATAAAATCTTAAAAAAAAAAAAAGAAACACCCATTTTTCCTTCTGTGGTTTCTGCATCTCCAGAGTTGGTCCAGAAACCTTTCTCACCCACACTTGTTTGCTCTACTTTTGCAACAATTCAGTCTAACTGACATTTGCCACGTGTATGATCTGTGCCCGGCCCTGGGCCAGACACTCGAGAAGTGGGATACGTAAGAAATGGACCCACCCTCAAGGAGCTCAGTGTCACCTAGATAATTACAACCAGCATGACAGAGCATAGGTGGCCACGGTCAGGGGGCTGCTGCCTCAGCTCAGAGCCTCCCAGTCCGGAGACAGGAGACAGGGGTGTCAAGGCTAAATGCCCTCAGCACAGACAGGTGGGGCCTGGGAGGGTCCAAGCCCCCAGGAAGGTTGCTGCCTGCCGTGGGCATCCTCATCCATGTACCGCCTGTGAGCCGTGGGGCTGCCTGAGCTGATGTTGGGGGCTGATGGCTGAATTAGCAAGGTGAGGAAGGGGGCGGCGAGGGGCAATTCCTGGAGGAAGGACCAGCAGGAGTGGTAGCCGCAGGGTTGTCCTACTGAGGAGTCACCACCGAGGCCACGGGAAGAGGTGTGGGGGCAGGGGGCAGGTGGCAGGTGCCACCATGCTGCGGAAGGGACCCAGAGCTGGTGCGCCCCGGCAGCGGATGTGGTGGAGGAGAGCGTGGAGACTTCACTCCTTCCCGGTGCCTCTGAGGTGGGAGGGGAGGGCCTGCGTCTGCCAGCCGACTTTCTCTGGGCTGTGGGCTACTCTTGACCCGTGGTCACCAGAGTGGGCTACGTGGATCCCCAGGAAGGTGTGAAAAGAGCCACAGAGCACAGGAGACAGAATTAGAGCTTCATTCCTATTTACATCCTCACCTCCTTCCCTGGAGGTGTGTGTTTAATGATGTACATAAAACGAGGAAGGCAGCGTGCGTTTACAATGATAAACACATATTGGGACATGTGCACATGAGAAGTTTGGAGACTGTGGATCCTAGAGGACGAGCTACTTCAGCCCCCCCCCCCCCCCGCCCCCCCAAGAGTGGGGGGAACCCGTGTCACGGGAGGGAGGGACACTCCTGTGGGTGGGGCGGACCAGGAGGAGTGGTTGCCCAGGTGGGAGTAACCTCTCCCGCACTTCTAGAAGTGCCGGCTCTTTCTCCTATGTCCCCTCCATGGAGCAGCCCCTTCTAATCACACTTCCCTTTTATTTTAGCCCCTTTTATTTCCTTTAGAAAATATTTTATAATTTGTAGTTACTGCATCTGTTTAATTTACTGCCTGTTTCCCCCTTGGACCGTAAGCTCCCTGAGGTCAGGGAACCGGACGGCTCCGTCTTGGGGCTCTCCCCAGCATCTAGGACAGTGCTCGGCACAGAGTTGGTGCTCCTACCTTATCACAGCATAATCAATGTGTGTGTTAGCACATTTTAGGTATTTTCCAAGCCCCACGACAGGAGACATCACGTTGTAGGCGAGAAACTTGGATTCAGAGAGGTTGAGTTACAGAGCTATTTGGGTAGGGGAATAGGAGGAAGAGAGCTAAGAACTTCTGAGTGCCTACTACATAAATGTCTGGTCTCCCCATACCTTGATACCCCCTTATTGGCTACGAAAAGTAAACTGAGGCTTAGGGGCGGGAAGTGACTTACCTGAGACCACTCAGCTAGGAGGTGGAAGAGCTGAGGTCCATCTGGGTCCTGAGCACATTTTCTTTCCAGCACCTCAATACCAGTTCCTTTATTTGGGGTTAACTCTGGGGCCTGGTGGTGGCTTTGTCCATAGGGGGCACGTGTGGGCACACACTGTGCGCCGGGCTCCCCAGCAGACACCCCCGTGGGCAGCGGCAGGGAGGTGGCTGTGTCGGGCCGCCCGACGGTGGGTGCTGGTCCACCGCCCGGCTGATTTGCCTGCCTGACGAGGCGAGTGATGTTTTATGCATGGCGCCTAATTTTGCCCCGGCGGTCTCTGGCTATATTTAACACCATTAATCATTATTGTTGGCTCCCAGGGGGATGGATTCCTGATTAGTGTCAGAAACACATCACACGAGGAAGAGAGAGGGGGAAAAATAAGAGCTCCCCCCGATCCCTGATTCCTCCTAACTGGAGCCGAGATGCGTGCTCGCGGCACCCTCCTCCCTGCCATCTGTGAGTGCGTGACTCCAGCTTCCTTGGTTTGGATCCTGCACCTCCAGTGCTGGGCCTGCAGCCCACCGGGCCCCCTCAGCGCCTCAGCACCCCCTCCTCTTTGCATCAGAGACGGGGCCACTCAGCCAAGCGAGGGCCACTGCCTCAGTCTGAGTGCAAGAAAGGCCCACCCAATCATTTATTGGGCTCCTACTGTAGGCAGATGTCTCCGCCCAGTACCTTACTCACCTTATCCCCATCACGTGACCTCTCATCTTCCCGGAGGATGGGTTTTCAACCCTCCTTGACAAAGGGGGAACTGAGGCTCAGAGGCAGGTTTCACAGGTCTGTGCCGGTGTGATCAAACATGTGGGAACAGGCTGGGTGTACCAGTAACTCCGTGAGTGTTGTGTGACCACGTGGCTTTGTCTTCTGCTATCTGGAAGGGTTTTCTGAGGCATCGGGCACAGGAAAGAGCCCGGTCTTTCTCATAATCAAATATAAACCCATGCGGAGACCAGGGGTCTGTGTCCAGCATTTATTCTCTGTCCTCTTTGGGCCTCAGGTGGGTGACAGGAAGCCCCTTCTTACGCATCCCCTCCTTCCCCTGCTCGTCCTGCCCCCACCTTCAGCTGCTCCTGTCTCGTCCCAGAGTTCATGGGGCTCTCTCCTGAGCCCTCCTGGTCATAGCGGTGGCCTCCCCTGGCTTGATTTTGGGTGGGGCTTTGCCAAGACCTTCCCCAGCAGCAGTGAAGGTGGGAGGTACCAGGAGAGAGGTGAGGACAGAGGACACCGTCCTGCCATCACTTGTCACCTAGGTCGGTGGCAGACTAAAGGTCAAGGAGAGTCAGAGGTCAGCAGGGTGGGGGAGGAGATGGACCCAAGAGACAGGTGCCATGAGAGGGTTCTGTGTCTTCTGCTGTAGGAATGTTCAAATCTGGCAGCTTCCCTGGACAGGGGCTGACCCTATGGGGTCCCCAGTTGTGGGGTGGGGGCAGTTTGCAGTAGCCAACTGGGGCTCTCACCCTTGTGTACATGGAGCTGCTGATGCACGTGACCACCTGCCCTATGCACGGGCCCTGTGCAAAGGGTCTGTCCATGGAGTGTTAATGCTATGTGGGTAAAAATGGGAAACGGTTTTGATTTTTCCACCTGTTGCCCTTAACAGGATTTCTTCGAATTCTCCTTTCTTGGACCTTAATGCCTTCAGGCAGTTTTCAGTATTTTCTGGCCCCTTCCATTTATTACAACATCGTCCAATCTGTATTAGGACCCCAGCTCTCATGTCCTATCCAAAGCTCTCTATTCAGCTCCCGCCCCCCAGCTTCCCCATGTTCTTTCTCAGAAGGGGCAGAAGGAAGGGAACTCACTCTTTAGCAGGCTGGGCAGGTAGCAGAGGGTGGGGGGGAGTCTGCTCTGGTTTGGGTTGGTTCTGTGCATTCTGGGGGTCCTGCTGCTCTGATGGCCCCTCCAGGCTCCTGCTTCTTGATAAAACTCCATCTCTTTGCCTACATCATCCATCCACGGCCGACACTCTGCTCTCCGTGAGGCTGACCTTCTGTGCTTAATATGTGTGGGCAGAGTCGGTGTTTAGGACTGGTTCTGCTGCCTCCTGGTCAGTCCTGGCTGGGGACAAGTGGGGGTTAGGGAATCTGAGAGTACTTGGCCCTCCTCATCTCTCATTTGGCTTCAGCCTGGGATTACATACCTGGGCACCCAGAAAAGTCTCATCTACATCAGTTATGTGCAAATTTCTCTTGTCTTCTTGCAACTATCTCGTTTGGCTTATGGGATTATTCCCATTACAGGTAAGGAAAGAGAAGCTCAGAGAGGTGTAGTCATTTGTCCAAGGCTGCTCAGCAGTCGAAAGTGGATAAGATTTGAATCCAGGTCTGGCTGGGGCACCAGGGTGGCTCAGTCTTGGTTCCAGCTCAGGTGATGATCTCAGGGTCATGAGATGGAGCCCTGCATGGGGCTCCAGGCTCAGCGTGGAGTCTGCTTGAGTTTCTCTCTCTCCCTTTCCCTCTGTTCCTCCCCACCATGCACTCTCTCTTTCTCAAATAAATAAATCTTAAAAAAAGAAAAGGAAAAAGAACCCAGGTCTGGCTAACCTTACAGCCCTTGCATGGGAGCCTGGATTATGGAGTCCAGCTCTCTGGACTGGGATCTCAGCTCTGCCCTTTCCTAGCTGTGTGACTTTGGGCAGAGTTCCTTAGCTTTCTTTTGCCTTAGTTTCCTCATCTGTAAAACATGGATGACCATGAACAATACCCAGGGTTGTTGGGAGGATTAGATTATACCCTAAGATCCATTATTACATTTACCACCAGGACTGTTGCTGGCATTGTGCACTGACTGCACTGGCCTCTCTAGGTCCTGCAGGAAAAGGGGCTTTCAGGCCTGAAAGCCTGGAAAATAGATATGAAACAACCAACAGTCACCACGAGTTGTGTTCCCCTCTTTGCTTTGGCCGCTAGGAAGCTCAGTCAGATTGGTGCAAGTATGTAGCCCTTCCTGGTCTTGTCTTATTTTTCTACTTTTCTCTTTCCTGTAATTTTTTTTTTTTATGTCCACTGTGTCTTACTTCCTACTGTATGAAGTTATATAACATTTTCCTGGTTGTCATAGACTGATGTTGCCATCATAGGGGAAGTTGAGGGCAATGTAGAGATCCTAGAGAATTGCTCTTCCAGATAACACCTAGTCCTTCCCCCTCAGAGAAAAGTGTACTTAAAAACCAAACCGCTCTTGTGGAGGGGGTGGGTGAGCAATACTAGAAATTCCCTTTAGCCCTTTAAATGCTGAGGCAGTAGGACAATGTGCTGATAAGGTCTGCAAAGGGAGGATTACCTCATAAGTCCCTGTATCAGCTTAAGGTTGAGGCAGAAAAGCCATCTAAGAGGCCTAAGCAAGAGAGAAGTTAATTCACTCCCACATTGAAATAGTGTAGAGGTGGGATCCATCCTGGCCCGGCATGGGGCCCACAGTGCTTCCTCTCCATTTCTGCTATGTATAGCTTCCATTCCCCAAGTCCCACTTACTCCCAGCCAGTTCCTGGAGCTCGCCAGCATGACTGCATTTCAGCCAGCAGAAGGGAGGAAGGACGAAGAAGGGCACGCTTTCTCCCATGAAGGACACTTCCTAGAAGCTGCATATAGAATGCCCCACCTTTCTCCGCGCTGACCAGTTTTAGGGCCACACCTCGCTTTTAGGGAGGGTTCATCCCTGCAAACCTGGCTTTCGCTGAGCCCATTTCCCTCACTATAAACACTCAAACCACCTTCCAGGGTTCTTATGGGGATTAAGTAAGAATGTAGTAAAATATAACAGGTGTTCTGCAAATGTAAATTTCCTTCTATTTTTATTTTTCCATTCCCTCCATTACTTGGGAGGAAGAGGGAAGCTTTAGCTACACTGGGAAAGATTTAGGAGCAATTAAAAAAAAAAAAAAAGAGCACTCTTTGGGAGAGGATGTTGCAACACACACCAGAACGCTGGGGGAACGGATTCCCTTTGGCTCCTTTCAGCGAGGCTGGAAAGTGGAAACTAAAAAGTAGGGCCAAGGTCCTGTGTTGAGCATGAGAGGTTAGATATGTGTAGACATGGGATGTGAACCCAATGAGCTTGAAAGGGCGGTACCTGCCCTTTGGTTCCTGAACATGGCCGTGATTGCCTTCCCTGCTTGCACAAGGCGGATTGGGGTGTGTGTGTGTGGCTCTTTCCCTCCTTCAGACGAGCCTGGGCATTTCTAAGACTGTTTGAGCACCAAGTGAACTGGCATGGGGTACAGCATGGTGCAGCCTCTCATTCCCCCAATGCCCACTTCCTGCCAGGGCAGACCCCCCAGGAGCCCCTCTGGGGCCTTTAAAAGCCGAGCTAGTAAGTACAGGAGCCCAGAGGCAGCTGGCTGTGCTCAGCGGAGGCTGCTGAGCAGGCTGCTCCCAAGGGGTGTCTCACCAGGGCAGAGTCAGCCGTGGGGCAGCACATCCTGGGGTCCCCCAGCTGCCGTGGCTACTGAGCATGCCCAGACCGCCTCTGCTGGGGATGGTTTGGTTCCTCGGAGGGTGAGGGAGAAGAGGAGGTACAGGAAGTGGTTTAGGTGGGCTTTAACTTGATGGAGGGGTGGGGATGACTATGTGTGTGTGTGTGTGTGTGTGTGTGTGTGTGTGTGTACAGATCCTGGCACAAGGGATGCTGGAACTTTCCAACCTCCAGGCTCACACAGCTACCATGTGATTGGTCCAGGATTCAAAGCCCAGATGCACTTGGCTTCAGATACCGATGGTATGCTTCTCAACCTTGTCTTCTAAATTCTTCCAGGTGGACCCTTCTTCAGCAGCTGATAAGATGCTCTGGATTTAGCCTACTGAGTAGGGAGGTTTAGGTTGGCAGCTTTTTGGGAGTATTATGCTCCTGGAGTTTGCTTGTTAACTTCCAAGCTGGGGATTTCCACAATGAGAGTTGGCCCATCTCCGGCACTCCCACAGGAACAGACCAGCCCCGAGGTGGGTGGGAACATCCACTTCGGCTCATGCCCAGGCAGCCCTCTGCATGAGCTGTCAGATTGCAGCTAGTGGGGGGCCTTCCCTGGTGCCCCAGAGCAGTAGCCATTACTAGGGGCCCCACATTCCCGCCACCCAGGCTTACAGCCCAGTTTGGGAGCACCTGTCACTAAGAAGCCCTTGGTTCAGCAGAAAGAGAGTAAACTTCCACCAGACTACGTCGAAGACCGGCATCTCTCCTGCCTTGCTGGGGGCCGAGGGCAAGTCCCTAGCACCTTAGAGCCTATTTCTGCACCTGTATGGGCAGGATGGACGTGGCCACCTTCTGGGCCACTGAGGGACTTTAGGTAGTGCTGATAATGTGCCCAAGCCCTGCTTTTCCTGAGCTGTGTCCTGCGGCAAACAATAACCATTATTACCAGCAGAAAGGGGGTGTGAAGTGGGGGTGGGGGCAAGAAGCCGAGGACCTGGCTCCACAGGAGACGAGATGGGTGAGATCTGGAATAATTAAGAGACCAGAAAGCTATCAGATCTGATTGGGGAGGGGACAGAAGTGGGGGTGCGGGGGAGGAGTTCTCCTCTCTCCAAAAAGGCTTTTCGTGTAGCCAAATCCTGGAGTGGATCCACAGTCCAGCTCATCTCCCACCACGACTTTGCTCTAGGGACACTTGGGTTCTCTCCAGATCTCAAAGAATTAGCTAATTAGGCCGGTTCTGCCTAGAAGGCAGAGGTCGTATCAGTTTGTAATTCTGTGAAATGTGCACTGGAACTAAGCTGCCTTAATCAGCCCGGCTCTGCCTGCCATCTCGTCCTGAGCTACACAGACGCCCGTGCTAGTTCTGCAGGATGGAGCCCATGGCCTCACCTCCTTCCACCCTGGTGCCACCTGCGGGGAAGGCATGGTGCCTGCGGAGCTCACTGTCAGGTGGGGGAGCCAGGCACTGAACATGCAGTTAGGATAGGCAGCCCAGGTGGGGTCTACAAGGGCAGGGGACCCTCTGATGCTGGGAGGCAGGACTGGATGGCCTCTTGGTGGGGGCACCGGCTCTCAGAGGAAGCCTAACAGCTTACCTGGCAGGTGCCGAGCACAGGGAAGGACATTAAACCAGCAAAAGAGGGGGAGAGAGAAAGGGGGGGGACGGGGCGGGGAGGAAGGAGGGATTGAGATTTGAAAGGCCCATAGAGTTTTCTTGGAGCTCTGGTTTCAAGATTTGTTAGTCTGAGTTGTGCCCTAATTTCTACCAGGACGATTGAATCTCACATGATTGCCTTGCATTCATTCTTCTCTTTTCACGTGCCAAAACTAGGTTAGCTTTTTTTTTTTTTTTTTAATGTTCTATTTTTGTCCCCCAGGTAAAGCAGGTTCACGTCATTCTACCATTTGTCTGGTCAAGGCCCATATCTGGTTTCACTGTTTGCACATCTTTCATTCCTAGCCTTGCTGCTCGACCCTCCCCACGGGGATGCACCTGCTTGTTGTCTGTCCTGAGATACGTGTGCATCCATATACAATATGTAGGCTTCCGTGTTAACTTAGGTCCCTGGCATCGTGCTACTGATGAGCTCCTTTTCTTTGTTCACTCAACACTGTTTCAAAGTTCTGTCTGTGGCTGGAATGTCCAGGGACAAGCCAGCTCTCCGTGGATGCGTCCAGGGCTCCATCTCTCCTTGATACCACCCATGTTGGTGGTCTCCCCAGGTCCCGCTCCACAAACAAGGTTGCAGGGAACGTCCTTGTAAAGCCCCATCACAGGCCTGGAGGGAGGTGTTTCTCTGGGGGTGCAGACCAAGGAGTGGGAATGCCCAGTCACCAGGTTGCACAAGTGGTCCTGCTGGGCTCAGTTCTGCCAGTGGGGCCGAGAGCTTCCTACCCCCCACACCAACCCACCATATCCTCCCCTGCACCTGTTGATGATTTATAGTTTCGCTAATCTGGTGCATACAGAACGCCTCCTTGCTGTCCTTCTGTGTTGCTGACTGAGGTGTGGTAGAACACCTCTGCATCTTGCTGGCTAATTGGATACCCGTCCCTGAGCTGGCTAGTCTGACGCTTTACCTATTCTCCCCATTTGTTGGTCTTTTTTTTTTTTTTTTTTTGTCTTGTTGGTTTGTAAGAGTTCCTTGCTTGTCACTGTTCGACATTGCCAGATTCTTCTCGCATTGTGATGTGTGTCTGTTAAATGCGTCTGTGCTTTCACGGAACGGAAATCGATCACTTTTATGTTGTTACATCTCTCTCTCCTGTTTTTTTTGTCTTTGGCCTTAGAAATTGTGTGTATGTGTGTGTGTTTTAAAAGCCCTTCCTGATGCCAAGGCCAGAAAGATTCTCCCACGATTTCTCCCCTTAGCTTTATAGTTTTACTTTGATCCATCTGGATCCTGTCCTGTGTTCTCTGTCTGGCAAGCAGGTAACTTTACTTTCGTCTGTACTATAAATCAGTCCCTCCCCCTGCCCCCCCCACCACCCACATTTTCTCCTTTCCCCTCCAGTTTGGGACCACCTTTATCAGGCTTCACCTTGGCACACAAAGGAGGTTCCTATCTCTGAGATCTCTCTGCTGTTCTGCTGTTCAGCTCTTTTTATATGAGCATTATAGCTGTTTTTATTACCCTGCCTCTGGGACAATTCTTCATTCCTCAGAGGCCAGAGGCTTTGTTCTTCTTTTTCGAGATTGAGCAATTCTCTTCTTCCAGATTCTTCTAGAATTGCTTGATCAAATTCTTTAAAAACCTGGCTGTAATTTTTATTGAAGTTGCATTAAGTTTCTGGATTGATTTGGGGAGTTAACATCTTAATGATGTTCACATGACATTTAGATTTCCTTTTTTTTCCCCCTTTTTTGGTCATTTGATAACTTAAAACTTTTCCTCATGCAAGTCCTGGGCATTTGGGTCAATTCTAATATAAGATATATCTTTGAATTGATAACATGAGTGGTGTCTTTCATTGGTTATTGCGAGTATATAGGAATGATTTTCATCTAAAGACAGATTTGCTGTAGGTTTTATGATGTAGCATTGATCTAGTTAAGGAAATTCTCTTCAATTCCTTGTTGAGTTTTTAAAAATAGAAGTTAAATTTGATCAAAGGTGTTTGTCTATTGTTATAATTCTTACACTTCTGTGCTAAACACTACTCGGTCTAAAGGTGATTATAAAGTTCTATGTGCCAGACCGTATTATAGGTATTTTATAGGTATTAACTCAATCCTTGCAACAGCTCTGTGAGTGAGGCAGTGTTTTTTATCCCTTTCTTAGATGAGACAAAGGAAGGCACAGAGAGGGTAATTAACTTGCCCAAAGTCACACAGCTAGTCAGGCCCAACTCTAGCATTTGTAGGGCCAGGAAAGGAGTATAAATGAATAGTCATATATCAATTCTAAATATATATATACACTGGAATATTACTAAACCATAAAGAAAGAATGAAATCTTGCCACTTGCAGCAACATGGATGGATCTAGAGGGTATAATGCTAAGTGAAATTAGTCAGAGAAAGACAAATACCATATGATTTCACTCATAACGTGGAATTTAAGAAACAAAACAAATGAACAAAGAAAAAAGAGCGAAACAAAAAAAAATTCTTAACTATAGAGAACAAACTGGTGGTTACCAGAGGGGAGGTGGGTTGGGGGATGAGTTAAACAGGTGAAGGGAAATTAAAAATACACTTGTCATGATGAGCAGTGAATAACGTGTAGAACTGTTGAATCACTGTATTGTGTCCCGAAACTAACACAACACTGTATGTTAACTATTTCAATAAAAAATTAAAAAAAAACTGTTCTAAAACAAGCAAAAACCCCCACTCATATATACCTTAAATTTCATTTCAACTTAAAAATAAAGTTATAAAACAAGTTAACAAACTGTTAAATAAAATACAGTCTATCTTCCTGTCTCAGAAATCTACCTTGATAAAGATCAAATCTACAAGATACCAAGATCACCGAATTTAATTATTACCACACATTTCAGTGTTCTATTAATAAGCCAGAAATACTTGGATGAGTAATGAAGTCATCCATAATTCATAAATTACATATTTATTCCACAAAACTGACTTTCCTTGCCTCCAATTCGGTAAAATAACTAAATTTTGTTGTAATCAAGGCTTTCCCATAATTTGGGTTCTATTGAAAGCAGTGAGATAAAAGATGAAAAAAATAAAACGTAATTATGTACAAAGTATACAAAATTAAACTTTTATGAACTATAAATTAAATATAAAAAATTGAAAAAAATTTCTTAAACTTTCAGAAGTTTTGCATTTAAAATTCAAAATCAGCTGCAAACATTATGAGACAAAGTCTACATCAATAAAATTTTTAAATTCAAAGTTATTTGAAGCTCGAACGTGCCTGCCCTTTGAAAACAGAATTCTGGCATTCACTGTCCATCTAGTTGGCAGGATAAATAATTACCGCTAGATCCAGGCACATACAAACGTTAAGAGCATGTGCATTGTTCAAAGTTTCAGATGTTCCTGAGCTGCCCCGTGAGGCGGCTGGGAGTGCTGTCCTAGTCTGGCTGATTCAAGAGAGCCTCTACTCCCACAAACGGGAGCCTGCAGGAAGCGAGGACGTGTTCCTTCATTCTGTAGGAGTCTATTGTATGGGGCCTGGGAGGAAGGTTTGAGACAGTGGTTAATCTGCCTTTCCTCTTAGCAAAGTACTTCTGCTGCCCAAAGTCTGCCTCCTACAGCTCAAAGCTGGGTCCTTCTGAGCCCCCAACCTTTGCACTCAGGTGGGCTCTTGTTTTGTGATGTTGAGCAGGAACTTCTGCAGCAGCTTCTTTTTTGGGGCCTGCATGGTGTTAGTCATGAGAGTGGATGTTGGGTTGTATGGCCGAGTGACTGAGGATGTGTGTGTGTCTGTGTGTGTGTGCGTGTGTATGCGTACGTGTGCATGTGTGCACATACGTGTGTATGTGTGCACATACGTGTGTGCGCACATACTCCTTGGGGGTGGAGTCCAGGGTCCAGGGCAGGGTTCAAGGAAGTTATGCAGCTAGCGAGGAGTGGAGAGGTTGACATTTGAACCCGGGCTGTCTGACCTGATCTGACCCATGCTGCCTCTGGGTTTCATTAACTTGACTCTTAGCCTGGTTAGCTGGTACTTTATGTTGGAGTTTTATTACTTACGTTGATCAGTGGAATGCGCTTATGATTTCCCTTGTTTATAGTATCCTTACTCAGTTGTGGAATTCAGATTATACTAAGTTCATAAAATAAAATTGGTGCTTTCTTTTTTTTCCCTCTATTCTGTAAAAGAGGGGTGATCCATTTGGTAGAGCTCACCTCTGTGTTCACCTCTGTGCTCACCTCTCTGCTCATCTGGTGGTTATGGCCCTTTGGGGGGGTATCTTGGATTACCATTTCAATTTATTTAATGGTTTGGTCTGCTCAACTTCTTTTTATTTCTTCTTTTACCAAATTTGGCATTTTCTATTTTTCTGGAAGCTTCTGTTGGTTTTCAAATTTGTGACCTGCTCAGGGCAACATGGGACACAAGTGTGGTCCCCTGGCCTCCCCTGTGAGTGGTGCTCTGGTCTTGTCCTCCAGGTTGGGGTTTCCCCAAGGGGCCCAGCCACCGCAAGCTCCTGGTAGCTTTTCCTGCTTTCGGCATTGACGTCAGTCTCCTCCTTTAGCCCCTGCAGGATGGGGCCTGGGAGAGGGTGGCTTGTGTGGGCTTGGGAGCCGTGGCTCAGCAGCCAGGGTTAGTTCTCGAACTTGTCAGGACTGTGTTCAGTTACTATGTCATGTGGGGCCTCCCGGTGGCTGGAAGCGGGTGGAGAGGGTCTACACCACATCGAGGCCCTGCAGGAAAGCGTTCTTCAGATGGTGAGTGATGCCTGTTGGCGATGATGTCTGCTAAGGGTGTGAGCAGGGGACAGTATATGCCGCATCATTGTTCCTGAATTAAGTCATTGAGCCCAGTTGAAGGTCCCTGTGATTTTAGAGATAGAATATAAGCCCAAAGCAAGGATTTTAAAGCCAACAAGACTTGTGTTCAAATTCCAGCTTTGCCAGATTCTAGCAGTATGCCATTGGGCAATGTTTCTGGACCTCCATTTTTCTTACCTATAAATTGGAAAATTGGGTGTAATACTTACCTCATAGGGTATGTGTCAGGCCTAGGTGAAATGATACACACAGTATAAGAATTCTGTGTCAGTCAGGAATCTAAGCTACCCAAACTGGCTCAAAGAAAACAAGGACATTGATTGGCTCCAAGAACTGAAAACCCCAGAGGGACTCTGGCTTCAGGAGCAGTTTGATCCAGAAGTTCATGATGTTGCCGCCTGGCCCCATTTTTCTGGGCCCACTTTAACCGCGGGGGTAGCTGTGTCACAGTAAGGACCGTGGGAATTTCAGATCCCATGCTGAACAGGAGAAAATGGCTCTTGGAGGTGGCCCTCTCTGATAAGAGAAAAAAAATTCTTTTCTAGAAGCCCTGAGTTAACCTCTCTTCATCATTGAAGATGATCATTATATCGGGTCCCATGTCCCTACCTGAACCAGTCACTGTGGTGAGGGGTTTGGGACCCAGCCCTGAGTTGAGGGTAAAGTAAAGAGCGGGTCCAAAGCCAGATGTGGGTGTTGTTGACCAGATGGGGTTGACCCGTATACAACTGGGGGGCCACAGTGGTTACCCTAATGATGTGGCCACCTCTCAACTGGCCTCCCTGCTTCTGCCTGTGCCCCCACCCATCCTGAGTCCAGCCGCCAGTGTTGGTCTTCTAATAGGTGGGAGGGACGAGCCCCCCTCATCCTGCTCAGAAGCCTTAGTGGCAACATCTTCCTTTAGGATTTCACAACAAGGCCCTCGATGCTCTGCACCCCGTGCTCCCCACTAAAAAAACAGCTCACATGGCTGGGTTACTCCCGCCCAGACAGGCTCTATACACTCCCACCTCGTGGCCTTTACCTCCCTCTTCCCCACATACCTGTATGCTTCGTTCCCTCTCCTCTTCACATCTTGATCAAGTCACACCTCCTCAGTGAGGCCTTTTCTGATCAGCCTGTTTATAATAGGAATTTCTTCCCATATACCTACTACCCTTACCTACCCTTGTCCTCTGTTTTATTTCTCTTTATAGCCAATATTTTATAAAACAAGTCTTTCCTGCCTCCCTCTAACACATATGCATACCCCATGACAGCTTCATGGTCTTCCTGTTCACGGCTCTATCTGCAGAGCCCAGCACAGTGCCTGGCAAACAGAAGGTGCTCAATAAATATTTGTCAAAGGGGGCGCCTGGGTGGCTCAGTTGGTTAAGTGTCTGCCTTCAGCTCAGGTCATGATCTCAGGGTCCTGGGATCGAGCCCCTCATTGGGCTCCCTGCTCAGTTGGGAGCCTGCTTCTCCCTCTCCCTCTGCTGCTCCCCCTGCTTGTGCACTCTCACTCTCTCCCTCTCAAATGAATAAAAAAATAAAGATAAATCTTAAAAAACAAATATTTGTCAAAGGTTGTAGCATTAACCCTGACACCTCTTACCAACCCAGTGAGCACTCCTCTCTTTCTTGCCGGCCTTGTACTAGGGCCAGGTGGGAGGGGGGCCCAGGGACCAGATGTCACCTGCCCCGATGATCTGTGACATGTGGCCTGGACATTTGGTGTGTTCCCTCTGGTCCTTGGGGGGGCAGCTGGTTAAAGGCATTTCCTTCCCCCCTCCCCCTTTCCTTCTCACTCTTTCTAGGCTGCCAGGATCTTATTAGCCCTGTTTACATGGCCACTATGTCAAGCGATTAATTTTTAATGGCTTGGTTTATTGCATGTTTGAATGGTTTATTGAGTAATTCCCACATTTAAGTGATTAATTCCCCAGAGTTCAGAATGACTGGTTAGTTTTACATTAATCAGGGTTCTGAATGCCAAGAGACAATCAATCAATCCTCTCTGCCAGGGAGAGTAATGTTAAAATACCTCAAGGTAAGATGGAGTTAGGAAAAGGAGTAATTAAAACCCTGTCTTCCCCTCATGCAAATTTGATGTCTCCCTCTGTCTCTGTCTCTCTCCCTTCTACCTTCCCTCCCCTTTCCTCAGTGAAGGCACTCCCTGAACCTAGTCGCTCTTTAGAAGGATCAATTCTACCCTGCCCTTGGACTTCCTATGATGAGGCTCAGCCCATCTGCCCCTGGAGGTGAGACCTGCCCAGCTCCCTGCCCCCAGGAGAGGACTCTGGACCTAATGAGGCCTGTTGCAGGGCCCCTGGCTTTTGTCCCCCAGCTTGGTTCCTGATGTGCAGGGAAGCTGAGAGCCATGTCTGACCTCATAATGAAATGTCTGGTTTCAGCTGGTAGCCCAGCAGGTGGGATTTCCCTACAGGAGGCAAGGGGAGGGTGTTTGGGATGGGGGCTTTGCCTTTGGACCCTACCATGGATCCCCTGTGGCCTGGTCAGCCATGAACAGGAAAGAAATGTGAGCTGCTTTTGCATCTGTATGGGTTCCCTAGGGCTGCTATGACAAATGACCACAAACTTAGTGCTTAAAACAAGGCAGATTTATTCCCTTACGTTTCTGGAGGTCTGAAGCACAAAGTGAGTCTCAAATCAAGGTGTTGGCAGGGCTGCGTTCCTCTTGGAGGCCCCAAGGAAGGCTCCATCTCCTTGCCTTTCCCAGCTTCTAGAGGCCACCTGCATTCCTGGGCTCACGGCCCCATCCTCCATCCCCAGAGCCAGCAGTGTTGCTGCCTCTTTAGATCTTTCTCTGACTCTGACCTTTTTCCTCTCTCCTCCACATTTCAAGGACGCTTGTGATTCCCTTGGGCTCATCTGAATAATCCAGGATATGTTCCCTATCCCAAGATCAGATGATTAGTAGCCTGAATTCTACCTGTAACCTTAATTCCCCTTGGCCACATAACCTAACCTTTCACGGGTGTTCACACGTTTGGGGATCAGGACACGGGTGTCTTTGTGCTGTGCCGACCACAGCATGGAGAGGCTGAGAACAATGTAGCTGTTGGGTTAGAGGCATGAACTCAGAGCCAGAGACTCTGGGTTCATATCCTAGTTCAGCGCTCAATGGCTGTGTGGACTCGGTAAGTTTCCTCCCCGTGCCTCAGTTTCCTTACATAAACACCTGAAGCCAATGATGGTGTCTGGCTGACAGGGTGGCCGTACTCGTGAGATGGGAAGCAAAGTGCTCCAATGGCGTGGGGGTCGTGGGACGTACGCTCAGGGTGAGCAGCGGTCAAGTATGCAGCGGTCGAGTGCTGCTATCCAAACATGGAGTGAGGATCCCCATGTCACAAGCGTTCCTTAGGGTCCAGCAAGAATGTAGGGAAAGGCGCCGAGTTCCTTAAAAATGTCTCCAACCAAACACAAAGCATTTTCTAGGGGCCCTAGAGGGAGCCTTGGTGGACACACCCCAGAGTGCCCGTGTGCACAAACACCATACAGACCCTCGGGGAGCAAAGATTCCGTGTAGATAATTAGCAGTAAGAGGCTCCACCAACTAACAGGACCTAAGGCGGTATGGTTCCACAGCACTTCCTGTAAGCGATCTTGCTTGTCCTTTCAGCATCCATGAAAGGTAGTTGTTCTCATTTGCAGACGAAGGATTAGAGAACTAGTTAACCTGAGCCCCTTGGTTAGCCATGGCAGTGGTTACCCTGGGCTCTGGAAGCCGCGGGCATGGATAGGAATCCAGGTCGCCCTGTAGACTGGGTGTCTTGGAGCCAATGCCCTCACCTGTGTAAACTCTAATCCCTGCATCCGTACGCCAGAGATGGTCCTCTGCCCTTGTCATTGGCTTGTGCAGTTAGATGAGCTAATATGTGTGCAGAGCGTAAGCACCAGCAGGTTTCTGGGTCGTGGTCATCCGTGGAGGAATGAGCTCCCACATGGGAGTCGGCTGGTGCTAGAAGCTTTCTGGAGTCAAGGCTTGATTCTGGGGGCACTTGGAAGACAGACAACACCCCAGAAGACACACAGCATCATCTGGTATTGGGATAAGTGCTATAGAACTAGTAAAGTTCGCTGCTGTGATTCTGGCTGGGAGCAGAGTGCGTGGACAGGGAGACCCTTCTCTGATGGGCAGCCCTTGAACCCAGACGGTCATGGCGAGAAGCAGCGGTTTCCAGAAAAGCTGGAACAGGTGTTCCAGACAGAGGGCATAGGGAACGCCAGGGTCCCAGGGAGGACAGAGTAGGCTGTGGTCTGGGGAAGGAAGGAACAGGAAAAGGTCAGTGGGGCTGGAGGCCTGTGCACCGAGGGAGAGGGTAGAGTATGATGTTGGAAAAGCAGACAAAAGTTTCTTATAGTACGGAGTCTAGAACTAACTGTGGTTAATTGTTCTGATGCCGTTCAACTTTTTTCTCCACTGGATTATTCTCATCAGCTCAAAACCAACATATTATTTCTCATCTATTAAAAAAAAAAAAGAAAAGAAAAGAAACCCAAGCCCCCTGGGGCCTCATATCTCTCCACATCTATTGTTGAATTTCTCTGCTTCCTTTCATAGCAGAACTCATCAAAATCGTCTATACTCACCGTCTCCGATTTCTGTCCTCCCATCCTTTCTTTTCCTGAAAGCTTTTAATTTTAAGAACTGTTCATACTTAGAGAAGGTGCAAGAACAGTTCAATGTACTCTCAGAAGCCCTTCACCTCTATGCAGTAGTCAATATCTTCTGACCACATTTGCTTTGAGGTTTCTTCTATTTACATGTGCTGGGTTAGTTCCTGATCTACTTGGAAGTGAATTGCATGACATTTTACCTTAAATACCTCTTTACGCATCTCTTAAAAATCAAGGCTATTCTCCTTCAAAACCACAATACAGTGATCAAATGCAGGAAATCTGACATTGAAGACACAACCCATGTTCAAATATCATCAATAGTTTCCCAAATATTCTTTTCAAAAATTCACTTAAAAGATTTGCCTGCAAATAAGATTCACCCTTTTCAATGTGATTCTGTATGTAACCAAGATATAATCCAGTTCTGTCATCCCCCCAAATTCCTCCATGCCCCTACGTAGTCAACCCTTCCTACCACCTCCAGCCCTCGGCAACCACCTGTCCCTTCTCTGTGTTGACCGTTTTTGCCTTTTTCCAGAATGTCCTAGAAATGCAAACATACAGCCTGTGGGTCTGGCTTCTTTCATTTCACACGCTGATTTGGAAAGTCACCCATTCTGTTGTACGTATCCATAGTTTGTTCCTTTCTACTGCTGAGCGGGACACCGTTGGATGGACATACCCCCGTTTATCCATTCCCCAGTTGGAGAACATTTAGGCTGTTTCCAGGTGCGGGTAATTTACATTGGTGCAGAGTCTTTCGTGTGAACATAAATTTTGATTTCTCTTAAGAATCAGGTTGCTGGGTTGACTGGTAGGTGGATGTTTATAAGAAACTTCCAAGCTGTTTTCCTGATGGAGCCTTTTTATGCTCCGATCAGCAGTGTATGAGAGTTTTAGCTCTTTCGCATCCTTGCCAGCGACTGGTATTGTTCTTTTAAAAAAAAATTTAGCCTTTCTAATATGTATGTAGTGGTGTGTCATTGTGGTTTCATTTGGCATTTCCCTAATGACTAATGATGTTTAGCATCTTCTTGTGTGCGTGTCATCTGTGTAACTTCTGTGATGAAGCGTCCAAATTTTTGCCATTTTTAACATGCTCATTTTTTTATTATTGAGGTTTTTTTTTTTAAAGATTTTATTTATTTGACAGAGAGAGCACAAGCAGAGGTAGAGAGAGGGAGCAGATTCCCTGCTGAGCAAGGAGCCCAATGTGGGACTCGATCCCAGGATCCTGGGATCATGACCTGGGCTGAAGGCAGCCGCTTAACCGACTGAGCCACCCAGGCGTCCGTATTATTGAGTTTTGATAGTCCTTTATATATTCTGGATATAAGTCTGACATCAGAGATGTGATTTACAGATATTTTCTACCGGTCCTGTGGCTAATGTTTTTCATTCCCATCGTAGTGTCTTTTAAAGAGTAGAATTTTTTTAAGTCTTGATAAAACTCTTTTAAAATCTTTCCTTTTATGGACTGTGGTATTGTATCTAAGAACACCTAGATGTTCTTAGATAAGGTCGCAAAATTTTCTCTTATGGTTTCTCCTATAGGTTTTACAGTTTTGTTTGTTTGTTTGTTTGTTGTTTTGTTTTGTTTTTTTAAGTAGGTTCCACGCCCAGCATATAGCCCAACACAGGGCTCAATCTCATGTCCCTGAGATTAAGACCTGAGCTGAGATCAAGAGTCAGACGCTGAACCAACTGAGCCACCCAGGTGCCCCCAGTTTGGAGTTTTATAATTACAGTTTGCATGATCTATTTTTAGTAATTTTTTGTGCAAGAGGTGAGGAATGGGGCAAAGTTATTTTGTTTTCCAAAGAGAACTTCAGTTTGTTTCCAGCACTGTTCGTTGGAAAGACTACCTTTCATCACTGCAGTGTCCTACCTGGCACCTTTGTGAGAATCCTTGGCCATACTTGTCAGAGTCTGTTCCTGCACTCTGTTCTTTCCCAGTCATCTGTGTGGACATCCGTACACCGATATCATAGTCTCTTGATGACTGGATTTACAGCAGGTCTTGAAATCAGATAATGTAAGTCTTCCAACTTTGTTCTTTTTCAAAATTGTTTGGCCATTCTCATTCCTTTGTCTTACTGTATAAATTTGAGAGTCAGATTGTTGATACCTAAAAAAAAAAAAAAATTCTGTAGGGATTTTGATTGGGATTGAATCAATAAATCAGTTTGGGGAGAATTGACATCTTAATGATATCACATCTTCTCACCCATGAACACAGCATCTCTATTTACTTAGATTTTCTTTGGTTTCTTCCATCAATGTTTGTAGTTTTCAGCATATTTTATGACACATTTTCATAGATTTATGCCAAAGTCTTTTACGGTTTTTGATGCTATTATGAATGGCACTGTTTTTAAAATTTTGACTTCTAGCTGTTTGTTGCTGGTATGTAAAATAAAACTGATTCTTAAAATATGGAACTTGAATGATGTGACTTGGCCAAGCTCATTTATTAGTTGTAGGATCTTTTTTTTTTTTTTTGTAAGTTCTTTGGGGTTTTCTACATAGGTAATTATGCCTTCTGTAAATAGGGGCAGTTTTATTTCTTCCTTTGCAATTTGTATGCCTTTTCTTTCTTGTTCTTGATGTATTGTACTGGGTAGGACTTCTGGTTCATTGTTGAATAGGAGTGGTGAGAGGGGACGTCCGTACTGTTCCTGACCTTAGGGAAGGAAGTTCCAGTCTTTCACCATTATCTGTAGGTTTTTTCTAGATGCCCCTTATCAGGTTAAGGAAATTCACTTCTAGTCCTAGCTGTTGAAATGTTTTATTATGAATGCACATTGAACTTTATGCAGTGGTTTTTTCCATTGAGATAATCATGTGGTTTTTCTTCTTGGTCTGTTGATAGGTCGAAGTATATTGGCATTAAAATATTGAACCAGCCTTAGATCTCTGAGATACACCCCATTCAGTTGATGTGTATTATCTTTTTTTAAAAAAAGGATTTATTTATTTATTTTTAAAGGTAGGGTGCACAAGCAGGGGGAGGGGCAGAGGGAGAGAGAGAATGTCAAGCAGACTCCCTGTTGAGCACAGAGCCCAACACCGGGCTCCATCCCAGGACCCTGAGATCATGACCTGAGCCAAAACCGAGTTGGACGCTTAACCAACTGTGCCACCCAGGTACCCCAACTCCAACTGATGTGTATTAACTTTTTTATATATTGCTGGGTTTGCTAATATTTCATTGAGAATTTTTTTGTGTCTATGTTCATGAGGGATTTTGGTTTGTAGGGTTTTTTTGCAATATTTTTGATTTGGGTATCAGGGTAATAATGCTGCCCTCACAAAATGAGTTGAGATGCATTCCCTCCTCTTCTGCTTTCTGGAAGAGATTGTACACAATGAGCTTTGTTTCTTCCTTCAGTGTTTGATAAAATTTACTAGTGAAGCCATTTGGCACTGTCATTTTCTTTGTTGGAAGGTTTTTAAACTAAAAAGTCATTTCTTTCTTGAAAAGTTTGAGGGCTATTTGGCTTATATGTTTCTTTTTGAGTGAACCGTGGTAGCTTCTGTCTTTGAAGGACTTTGTTCATTTCACCTACGTTGTCAAACTGATAGGCAGAAAGCCATTCATAATATTCTCTTTTCATGCTATTGAGTTGGAAGTAACGTCACCTCATTCCTGATATCAACCCTTTGTGTCTTTCCTCTTTTTTTTTTTTTCTCTTGGTCTGACTGGTGGTGTATTAATTTATCTATCTTTTCAAAGGACCGACTTTTGGTTTTATTGAGTTTTCTCTATTAGTTTCCTGTTTTCAACTTTTATCATTTCCACCCTCTGCTTGATTTGGGTTTAACGCGTGCTTCCTTTTCTGGTTTCCTGAAGTGGGTGGTTAGATTATTGGCTTGAAACCTTTCTCCTTTTCTCATATGAACATTTAATGCTATAAATTCCCTCTGAGCACTGCTTTAGCTGCACCCCACCCATTCTTATAGGTTGTATTTTTATTTCCATTCATTTCAAAATATTTTCTAATTTTTTTTTTCTTTGACCCATGGGTTATCTAGACTCGCACTATTTAATTTCCAAAGGTTTGGGGATTTTCCTGATATCATTCTATTTTTGACTTCTAGCCTAATTCCTTTATGATGAGAGAACCTGCTTTATATGATTTCAATTCTACATTTGTTAAGGTTTGTTTTGTGGCTCCTAAGGTGGCTTATCTTGGTGAGTGTCCCATGTGCTTTGGAAAAAGAATGTGCATTCTGCTCTTGTTTAACGGAATGCTTTATAAATGTCAGTTGGAAAATTAGCAAAGATACAGAATTCATGAACAGCCAGCCAGCTTGGCTTGTCTACTTCGACTTTCAATTACTGGAAAAGGAGTTGTGGCCTACAGGTCGAATGGTGGATTTTTCTATTTCTTTTTATGCATCTTTTAGTCTTTGCTTAAAGAGTTTTGAATACCTATTCGTTGCATATATATTTAGGATTATTATGTCATTTTGGTGAACCGACCATTTACCATTATACAACACCTGTCTTTGTTCCTGGTGATATTCTTTGTTAGGAAGCCAACTTTGTCTGATATTAAGGTAGCTACTCCTGCTTTCATTTGATTCATTCTTACGTGGTTTAGTTTTTTCTATTCTTTTACTTTAAAAAAAAAATTTATTGTTATGTTAATCACCATACATTACATCATTAGTTTTTGATGTAGTGTTCCATGATTCATTGTTTGTGCATAACACCCAGTGCTCCATGCAGAACGTGCCCTCTTTAATACCCATCACCAGGCTAACCCATCCTCCCACCCCCCTCCCCTCTAGAACCCTCAGTTTGTTTTTCAGAGTCCATCGTCTCTCATGGTTCGTCTCCCCCTCCGATTTCCCCCCTTCATTCTTCCCCTCCTGCTATCTTCTTCTTTTTTTTTTTCTTAACATATATTGCATTATTTGTTACAGATCTGAGATTCAACAGTCTTGCACAATTCACAGCGCTTACCAGAGCACATACCCTCCCCAGTGTCTATCACCCAGTCACCCCATCCCTCCCACCCCCCACCACTCCAGCAGCCCTCAGTTTGTTTCCTGAGATTAAGAATTCCTCATATCAGTGAGGTCATATGATACATGTCTTTCTCTGTTTGACTTATTTCGCTCAGTATAATACCCTCCAGTTCCATCCACGTCGTTGCAAATGGCAAGATCTACTGTTCTTTTACTTTTTAACTAATCTTTATCATTGTATTTAAAGTGAATTTCTTATAGACAGTCTGCAGTTAGGTCTTTTTGTTGTTGTTATTCCAACGGACAATCTCTGTCTTTCAATTGGTGTGGCTTGGGACATATTATTTTAGTGTAAATGTCGATATGGTTGGATATAGGGCTACTATTTGTGTCTCTCCTTCCCTGCTCTGTTCTTTTGTTTCCCTGTTCCTTCTTTCTTGCCATGTTTTAGATTATTTGAATGTTTTTTAGTATTCTGTTTTACTTTATCTAGTGTATTTTTGGGTTCCTCTTTGTATTGTTATTATTATTATTATTATTATTATTATTATTATTGCTTGCTCTTGGGATTGCCATGCATATACCCAGGCTTTTTTTTTTTTTTAATTAAAAAAATTTTTTTTTGTATACCTAGCCTTTAACAGTCTAATTAGAGTTAATGTTTACACTTCACATACGTGTAAAACTTGCAACCACATAGCTTATTTCCCCCACCTCCTTTCTCATAGGACTTACAAGCATTACGTCCACATACCCTGGAAACACCACCACACGTTGTTATAACTTTTTGCTTTCAATGGCCATATCCATTTTTAAGAGGAAAAAGGATCCTTTTATTACTGCCCAGATATTTACTAAATCTGGTATTCCTCCTTCACTCCTGCAGTTCCAGATTCTGGTATCGTTGTCCTTCAACCTGAGGAAATTTCATTAGCATTTCTTTTTTCTTTCTTATTTATTTTTATTTCTTTTTCTTTTTCTTTTTTTTATCATTAGTATTTCTGAAAGCAGTGCTGCTGGGGATGAATTTTCTTGGTTTTCCTTCACCTAAGAATGTCTTATTTTGTCTTCATTCCTGAGGGATACTCTTGGTGGGTATGGAATTCTGGGTTGACATTTGTGTCCAATGAGAAGTCTGCAGTCAGCCTAGTTGTTGTCCCCCACCCTCCGTATTTATAATGCTTTCATTTTTCTCTGGAGGCTTTCAAGATTAAGCAAGAGAAAACTTCAGTATTTGGTAGTTGACTACACTGTGTCTACACGTGTGTTTGTGTGTTTTATTTTTTAAATTTATTCTCTTTGGGGTGTGGTGTGCCAAGCTCCCTGAATTGGTGATTTATGTCTTTCACAGAATTTGGGAAATTTTTAACCATTATTGCTTCAAATACTTTATACTGTGCTGATCTTTCTTCTCTTCTTCTGGGACTTCAGTGACATGAATATCAGACGTTTTTATATTGTCCCATGGGCCTCTGAGGCTCTTTTTGTTATATTATTTCCTTCCTGTTTTTTTTTTTTTAACTCTAACTTTAATAATTTATTAAGGAATACAAACTATGAAATATGTAAATAGTAATATTAAAACATGAAATGTTTGAGGGGGAATAAATATACACAGCTTTTGCATGTGATGAGGTTAAGTTGTTACCAGCTTAAAATAGACTGTTAGAACTCTAAGACATTTTAGATGAAGCTTATGGTAATCATAAAGGAAAATCCTATACTAGATATACAAAAGATAAAGAGAAGTGTGTCAGAGCATACAACTATAGGAAAGCATCAAATCACAAAGGAATTCAGTAAAAGAGAAATAAAAGAACAAATGAATTATCAAACAGCCAAGAAACAATTAATATACTGGCAATAGTAGGTCTTTGCATAACATTAATTTCTTTACATGAAAATGTAATAAATTTTCCAATCAAAAGACAGTTGTTAAATGGTCAAAATAAAAACAAGAACCAAATCTACATTAACTGTAAGACACTCACATCAGACATAACTGCTTGCATAGACTGAAACTGAAATGATTGAATAGGATATTCCATACTAATGAAAACCTAAACAAATAAGTAAATAAATAAAGAGTTTCTATGCTTATATTAGACAATAGAGACTTTAAGTAAAAAAAAAAAATTAACTGGATTATTTGTTTTCTTGGGTGTTGAGTTTGAGAACTTCTTTTTTTTTTAATTTTTTTATTGTTATGTTAATCCCCATACATTACATCATTAGTTTTAGATATAGTGTTCCATGATTCATTGTTTGTGCATAACACCCAGTGCTCCATGCAGAACGTGCCCTCCTCAATACCCATCACCAGGCTAACCCATCCTCCCACCCCCCTCCCCTCTTGATCCTTCCTGTTTTTCAGATTGGGTAATTTCTGTTGATATCATAATTTATCTTATTCATTGCTCTGCCACCTCCCTTCTACTATGGAAAAGATTTAAAAAAAATTCAGATATTATGCATACCTCTTGATTCTTTTTGTAGAATCTACTTCTCACTGAGAACACCTGTCCTTCCCTTCGCTTACAGCACGTCTACATGTATGTCCGTTATAACCGCTGTTCAGACGTCTTCAGTAATTCCAGCATCTGGGTCATCTCAGCGTTGGCGTTTATCTTTTCCCTGAAGGATTAATTAGGTTTCTCTGATTCTCTGTGTGTTGGGTAATCTTGGTTTCTACACTGGATATCCTGAATATTCTGCTTGGAGGCTCTTCTGGAGAACACTTGTTTTCTTGGTTCTGTTTTAGCGTGCAGCGGCCCAGCTGGGCTCAGGCTGTACTTGGTCTTCTTCCATGAGTGGTGGTTCCAATGTCAGTTCCACTCATAGTGGCTTCGCGCTGCTGCTTGGGTCCCTCCCTCGCACGCACAGGTGCATCTGGGCCTTGAGCCGGTTCTTACACTGAACAAGAGGAGTCCCTTCTCTGCTCTCTTCTTTCCATCCTCGTTGACTTACAAGGGCCCCCTTTCCTGATGTTATGGCCAGAAAGACAGGTCTTCCCTTGGTCTTAGAGGTCAGTTACACCCTCCTGAAGCTTGGCTGGGAACTCATTGCAGGCCGACACTGCAAGAGAAAAGGGGAAATAGAACAGACGAGAACTTCACCCCTCCTTGGGTTGCTTCTCTAAGTTTTGATTCTTCTCTTTAATCTGCCTGTTTTGCTTTTCCTTTTGCTTTTTGCATTTTGTTTGACGTTGTTAGTTATATTCAGTGGGAGGCAGGGCTGCAGTACTCTGTCCTGGCTAGCACCAGGAGGCCGTGATAATGTTCTTTATGTAATTTTATTTCTCTGATCCACAATTGGAAAATGTACATTGTGTTTAGTGACCCTGTCCTTCAATTTCGAACCCTTAACATTTCTTTTGTTACGTGCACTGCTGATGTTTTTGCAGAGCAGGGGGCCAGTTTTGTAGATCTCTGTCTCCTACCTCTCAGGCTTTTCTCCATTGGTGACACTGATGAAACTCTTTTGCCAAGGCTATTGGTGACTTCTGTGTTGCTAAATTCCATGGATATTTCTCAGTCTTCATCTAATTTCTCTCTTCTTGACATATTTTCTCTGCTTGGCCTTTGACATGCCCTCCTATCCCTTAGCCACTCCTTCTCATCGTCTTTACTGGTTCCTTCTCAACGCCCAGCCCCTAGACCTTAAATTACCTGCAGGCACTGCTTTTGATCTACCCCGAGTCTCTTCATGAGTTCATCCATGCCCAAAACTTGCAATTTCATCCACTCAGTAAGTTCCAATTATATCTCCAGCTCAGACATCTGCAGACTCTGCCTCCGGGCATCGTCATGCGTACCTAATAGGCATCGCAAACTGTTATCACGTCCAACATAAAAAATCCCAATTTCCTCCCTGCCACAAACCTGCTCCTTCTACGGTCTTCTCCTTCTCAGTGAGTGGGTACTTCATTCTTCCAGCTTTTCAGGCCCCAGATCTTGGTGTTTTCCTTCATTCTTCTCCTTGTCTCATGCTCCACTCTAACAACAGTCTTCCCTAAGTACATCCAGAGTCTGATCACTTCCCACCCTCTTTCCTGCTGTCACCATAATGCAGGCCACTGTCATCTGTCATGTCCTTTCCATCCCCTGCTTCTACCTTGACCTCTGTGCTCCGTTCTTCATATCAGCTCAAGTGGTGTGTGTACGACTCAAGCTAGATCATCATTCCTCTGTTCAACCCCCACGCCCCCAGTGGTTTCCCATGTCTAAACAATATGAAGGCCTGTGAGGCCCACCCAAGATCTTTGGCACCCTTCCCCTCGCCCACTACACACCTCTCACTATATGGTCCTCCTGGCTGTTCCTAGAACACACGCACCAATTTCTTCCTCAGGGCCTTTGCACCTACTGTTCCTTTGGCTTGGACACTTTTCCAGGTAATCGCATGCTCTCACTCCTGTTCTCTGCTCACAGGTCACCTGATAGAGAGGCCTCCCCTGACTGCCCCATCTAGAACAACACCACAACTCTGTGCTCCTTATTCTCCCTGGCCCTCTTACCAGATTTTATTTTTCTTCATTGTACTCAGTCCCACTCCCCTCCCCCTGGCATGATGTATTTGATCTGGTGCTTACTGACAATCTTTCTCAGTAGGATGTTGGGTCTGGGAGGGCAGGAACCGCTCCACTGAGTCGGGCTAGAATGGTTCTTGGTACATTGTGGGTGCTCCGTGGAAATTTGTAGTATTGGTGACTCAGTAAAAATGCTTTTGAATATGTAGATTTTATCTCTGTCCTTGAAACTGGGCTCCGTGGCGTCCCCCAGACTTTCTTCCTACGTCATGGCCCAAGAGAGGAATGGCGCACTGCCTCCGTGCCTTCTGTTCCCAGGCAGGTCACTCAGGCCACCAGCCTGCCCTCCCCCCCACCCCCCCAGTGAGCATCTTGTTGCACAACCACAGTGGAGGTCATCCCAGCAGCCTGTCCTCCGATTCGGAAGGCCCGGGCCAGGGAAGCATCTACCAGTGAGCCCGCTCTTGTGATGCAGGGAGGTCGGTGGATGTCATCCAGGTACCCGGTTCTCCATCACTGGGTGATTCAGGATGAGCAGGCCAGGGAGGAGGCCAACACCTCGGCCCCATCTCTCTTCCTTTTTGCTCTCCCCCGTCTGATGTCAGAGCTATTTCAAGGTGGTGGAGCCTCATCACTGCCCCAAGGTTGGTGGTGGTGGGGAGCCTCTGGCCAGGGCCGGCAAGCGGCTGTCATCCCCCACAATGATGTGCGGGCTCAGCTGCTGCCCAGAACGGAGGCAGAGCATGGAGCCGGTGGGGTGACAGCCCCAGATTTCACCTTCGGGCCGCACTGCGTTCCTGGATGTTGCTCTTATGGGAAACACCCACGTGCATTCTGGGCACCGAGGCTGCTGTCTGGGTGACAGGTCGCATTCTGCAAGGTGATTGCATCAACCTTCATGTGTCCCCACACCCACAGGTTTTTTCCCTTAACATTTTTTACTTAGAGTAAAAATCACTCTTTGTAGTGTATAGTTGCAAGAGTTGACAAACGTATATGGTTGTAGACTCACCCTCACCACCCAGATCTAGCATGGTTCTGTCATCACCCCCAATCCTGCCATAACCCCTTGTGGCCACCCCCGCTCTCCACTCCTGGCCACTGGCACCCCCAGATTTGTTTTCTTTTTTTTTAAGATTTTATTTATTTATTTGGGAGAGAGAGAGAGTGAGCAAAAGCAGGGGGAGCAGCAGAGGGAGAAGGAGAAGCAGGCTCCCCCGCTGAGCAGGGAGCCCAACGCGAGGCTTGATCCCAGGACCCCATGATCATGACCTGAGCCCAAGGTAGACGCTTAACCGACTGAGCGACCCAGGAGCCCCCTCTTTTCTGTCCTTATACATTTGCCTTTTCCAGAATTGTCATGGGAATCGAATCATACAGTTGTTACCTTTTGAGTCTGGGTTCCTTCCCCCAGTGCACTCGAGATTTATTCGTTATTACACGTACCACTTGTTCATATCTGTTTGTTGTTGAGTATTACTCCACTGAAGGGAGATTTGTTTATCCATTCTCCAGCTGAAGGATCATTAGGTGGTTGCTCGGTTTTGATGATTATGAATAAAGCGACTATAAACATGTGCATGAGGGTTTTGGGGTGAATGTAAGTTTTCATTTCGCTTGGGGGAATACCTAAGAGTGGGAATCCTAGGTACGGTGGGTGTATATTTACCTTTATATAAGAAGTTGCCAAACTGTTTTCCAAAGTGTTTTATTTTGCATTCCCACTGGCAGCGTTTGAGGGCTTCAGGCCCCCTACGTCCTCGCCCCTCGCCTGTCCGGTCAGCCTCTGACCTTGGGCGTTCTCCTAGCCGGGTGGTGCTGTCTCATTGTGGTTTTAATGGTCATTTTTCTAATGACTCATGAGTTCAGCCTCTTTTCATATGTTTACTTGCCATCCGTATATCTTTTTTGTGGTGTGTTTGAGTCTTTTGCCCACTTGAACTATTGGCTTGTTTTTCTTATGTTGGGTTTTGTGAGTTTGTTCATTATAGTTTTGGGATGCAAGTTGTTTATCAGATATATGGTTTCAAATACTTTTGCCCAGTCTGTGGCTTGTCTTTTTTTCCCTTCACAGTGTCTTTCAAAGTGCAAGTTTCTGGGGTGCCTGGGTGGCTCAGTCGGTTAACTGTCTGCCTTCGGCTCAGGTCATGATCCCAGGGTCCTGAGACTGAATCCTGTAGTGGGGCTCCCTGCTCAGTGGAGAGTCTGCTTCTCCCTCTCCCTCTGCCTCCCCCCACTGCTTGTGCACTCTCTCTTGCAAATAAATAAATAAAATCTTTTTTTAAAAAAGTACAAATTTCTTAAATTTTGACGAAGTCCGGCCTATCATTTCGTTCTTTTACAGACCAGGCAAATGATATTCTCGCTAAGGAAATTTTACTGGATCTGAGGTCACAGTGATGTTCTCCTCTGTTTCTTTTAAAAGTTGTATTCTAGTTTTAGGTTTTAAGTTTAGATCTATCATCCATTTTGAGTTTTTTTTAATAAGGTGTGAGGTATGGATTGAGGTTCATTTTTTTTTTTTTTTTTTTTTTTTTTTGGTTTTCCTTTGCTTCCTTTTTTTTTTTTTTTAAGATGTTTGGAGTTTTTTTTGGTTTTTTTTTTTTTTTTTTTTTTTTTTTTGCATGTGGATATCCAGTTGTTCCCTATCATTTACTGTAAAGACCGTTGGCCCTTCCTTTCCTGGTTTTTGCACCTTGTCAGACTTTGTGAGGATCTGTGTCTGGACTTGTCATTCCATCCTCCGTGTCTCTATGACGAATATTTCACCAATGCCACATTGTCTTGGCTACTGTAGGTTTGCAGTAAGTCTGGAAATCAGGTAGTGACCACACCTGCCTTTCCGGCATGGTGGTTCTTACTCTCCCCACTTTACAGGCGTTGAAACTCACCATGATCGTGGTCGGACATCGTGGTCAGTTATGCAGTAACTTAGTCGCCTAGCTCCTACTCAAAACCCGCTTCTCGGGCTTAGCCTGATGCTCAGAGTGTGGCCTTTGGAATCTGCTTTGGGTATAATTGTCAGCCCTGCCGGTCAGTTGCGTGGCCCTGGGAAAGTAACTCCAAGCCCTCCGTGCCTCAGTGTCCCCACCTGTAAAATGGGGGTCACAGTGGTGCCTGCCTTACGGGTTGTGGTACAGCAGAAATATCACCTGCTCAAGCCATATGAAAGTGCATTGGATCATTTTTGACTGGCACGAATGGCAGTTTTACATAGTTCAGCCTCCCATGCAAGGTGTTCCTCCTAGAGCTAGACCGAGCGCATGCACCCCAGAAATGGTAGCTCTGCAGGTTGTCCTTGTCATCACTGTCATTGTCACCATGGTTACCACTGTTCATGCTGCTATTGCCCCTATGCTGTTACTGCGAGTGCGGTGGCCCCCAAGGCTCATGACCCTGAGTCCTCGAATCAGGCAGCCAGCCACCATCAGGCACCATCACTTCCTGGGTGAAAGCTTCTTGTGAAGGCTGCCAAGAGTAGCAGGGCCCAACCTCTGCTCCTGTGGAGTGGAAGTGTGCCCCTGGTATAACAGACGAGTGTGTGAAGTACAAGGGGAGAGGTGGGTGGGAAGGAGGGCTTGGCAGGACTTCGCAGGCAGGGCCTTGTAGGATGATTAGGAGTTTGAGACAGGAGGAACATTGCAGGTACAGCTTGTGCAAAGGCTTGGAAGGGGAGATGGACACACTTTAGGGGAGCCTGAAGCTTGACTCTGGGGTGGAGAGTGGGCAGCAGGGGTGGCCTGGAATAACCCCCCTCCTTTCCCTCCACAGTCGAGTCCAGAAGACCTCTCCTACCTCTGCCTTCACCATGGCCGCGAGAACCATTATCATCGACCACGGGTCTGGCTTTCTGAAGGCTGGCTTGTCTGGGTGGAATGAGCCGCAGATGGTCTTTCCGAGCATCGTAAACTACGTCCCGTGCAGGGAGAATCCTGGCCCCAGCTATGCCCAAAGGCGCGTGAGTCTAGGCATTGACGTTTGCCATCCTGATACCTTTAGCTACCCCATCCAGCGTGGCCGTATCCTCAACTGGGAGGGTGTGGAGCACATCTGGTCATTTGTCCTGGAGAGACATAGACGGGAGCATGAGGACTTCCCCGTGATGGTCACAGAGTCCCCTCTGAAGGAGCCTGCGGACCGACGGAAGACCCTGGAGGTAAGGCGAGTGGGAAATAACCTGGCATTTTGTGTTCAGACATGACTGAGTATCAGGAACTCTGCTTTCTAACTAATTTGCCCCATAAATGTTTCCTGAGTACCCAGTGTGTGCCTGGCACTTGTTGTAGGTAAGATGGGGTTCATGGAGTTTCCTCCAACAGATGGAGACACAGCAGTTGAAATGCTCTGTGGAGAAGGGGAGACACTGGATACTTTGTTTGTGGATCCCATAAATGTTCCAAGATCATATTCCACCTTGACTTCGCAGGGGTTGGGTCTTTCAGGTCCCAGAGGCTGTGGGGAGTGCTTAGATTTTACTCTAAATCAAGGTTCGGCCAACTACAACCGGTGGGCCAAATTGGCCCACCATCTGTTTTTATAAATAAAGTTTTATTGGAACATAGCCATGTCCATCCATTTACATATTGTCTTTGGCTACTTTCATACCATATCAGCAGAGCTGTGATACTTGTGGCAGAGACCGTATCCATACTGTGTAAAGGCTAAAAAACTTACTCACTGTAGGTTTGCTAGATAAAATCCGTGGTGCCTAGTTAGAGCTGGATTTCAGATAAGCAACAAATAATACTTTAGTATAAGCATGTCCCAAGTATTGCATGGGACATACGTATATGAAAACATTATTTGTTGTTTGTCTGAAAGTCGAATTTAATTGGGCAGCCTGTATTTTTATTTGCTAAATTTGGCAACCCCAACTGTCTAGCTTTTATAGAAAATGCTTGCCAAGCTCTGCTCTAAATAAATCGGAAGATCCTGGAGAGTTTTAAGTGGGATTCATATTTAATTTCCTATTTGAAAAAGAGGACCTTGGCTTCTATTTGGGAAGTGGGTGGTGGTGGGACAGTATTCTGAGTGTGGGTGTGGGGGAGCTCCCCCCTGCCTCAGTGGGAAGATGGTCCTTCTGGGGCCTGAAGAGGAGGCTACCTGGCCAAAGGCCACGGCAGACGGCAGACTAGTGCCACCTTTCTCTGTCTATAGGGTCAGAAACCTGGGGATGCAGTCAGAGCTGGGGAATTAGGGAGGCAGTTGGGGTGCCAGATCTGTAAAGATCTGGGTGGGGAGGGAGTGTGGTGGTGGGTGGGGGAGAAAATCAGCCTAGGGACTTTGCCAAAACCTAAATGTCAGAATTC
This sequence comes from Phoca vitulina, assembly GCF_004348235.1. Taxonomy (NCBI): domain Eukaryota; kingdom Metazoa; phylum Chordata; class Mammalia; order Carnivora; family Phocidae; genus Phoca; species Phoca vitulina. Next base: position 88,414,991 of record NW_022589705.1, on the reverse strand, counting down.
CAGTTTTGTCTTGATGTGTGGAGGAAAAAAGACTTCACTTACCAGGAGGTGAGAGTATGTATCTCCCTCCCTCCCTCCCTTCTTTCTTCCTTCTTTCCTTCCTTCCTCCCCCTCCTTTTTTGGAGGCAGTGGTGGATATGATATATGTGTTTCTTGTCTAATTTCTTCTTCCCTTTTCTAAAGAAATGGGTCAGGCAGCTGATCTGCCCCTTGGCCGTAGCCCCCGTTGGTCCTGGGCTCACACAGCCAAGCATCTCAGCACCATTCCATGTAGCAGCTGACAGTTCCTCCCACCCCTCCACCAAAAACAGTCTTCTGAACAGTGGGGGTCCTCAAACAGCCCCCACCCCCCCGGAGCAAATCCGACTCCTAATCCTCTAGCGCCTCCCTTGTTCCCACAGCATGAGCTCCAGGGGCCGTGGGCCCCACCTCCTCGGGGCAGGCCCCCCCCCAGGGGACACAGGTCTGCACCTGCTTCAGTTCCGAGAGCTTAGCACGTAGCTCAGTCCAGGGGAAAACAGAAACCAGAAATGGATCGGGGCCTTTTGTGCGGGGGAAATACCCTAGTGGCTCTTCTCCCTTCTTGCAGATTATGTTTGAGTTACAGGATGTGCCGTCCATACTGCTAGCCGACCAGCTGGAGATGTCCCTGTACGCCTCCGGCCTCCTGACCGGCGTGGTGGTCGATTCCGGCTACGGCCTGACCCGCGTGCAGCCCTTCTACCTGGGCCGCCCGTTGCGGCCCAGCGGCAAGACGCTGGAGTTCGCGGGCCAGGATCTGTCGGCCTATCTCTTCAAGAGCCTCTTTAAGGAGGATTGCAACCACCACAACCTGTTTCAGCTGGAGACGGTGGCCACCACCCAGATGAGCAAGTGCTACGTGCCCCAGAATCTGGCAGAGGCGCTGGACTTCCGCCAGAGCCTGCCGAGCGGCTCGGATGAGAACAACACCTATCAGCTCCCCGATGGCACCCCGGTGGAGCTGACCCCCTTGCAGCGGCTGGCCCCCGAGATGTTCTTCAGCCCCCAGATGTTCGACCTGCAGGGGCCCAGCATCTCCCAGGCCGTGGTGGATGCCATCTTGGCCTGCGAGGCCGCTGTGCACCCGCTGCTCACCTCCCACGTGATGGCCTGTGGGGGCAACACCCTCTACCCCGGCTTCACCAAACGCCTGTACAAGGAGTTGATTGCAGATCATTTCTGCTCCACCAAGGCCACCATGTGGGTGGGTTCCAACAGAAACTTTAGCGTCTGGCTGGGGGCGTCCGTTGTGGCCCATCTGTCTTCTTATAAGTCCGAGTGGATGACCAAAGAGGAGTATGAAGAGAGTCAGAGGCTGTGACCCGTCCCAGGGGCTCAGGGGGATTAATTTCCAGTGACAGGGTCGGGGCAGGGGTGGAGTTAGCTGGCTTTGAAATTCCGAAGTTATGAGGGTGTTTTTTAGGTTCTAGGGTTTTATTTCGTTTCAAGAGTGGGATCCAGCCCAGAGGAGGACAGGGAAGCCTTCTGGGGACAGCGTCTCCAGGGGGTGGTCTGTCATTTGGAGAGGAGTAGTCAGTTAACATCTCCAAATAGCCACTTACCTTTTGCTGGCATCTTCCTTGGGCTGTCCTGTTCTCAGTTCAGTAGGTTTTAACCAGGGCAAGAGAGGTGGGGCCTTCTGCTGGGTCTCAGTTATTTTTGACTAGGAGATGGGGGGTGGGATGGGAGAGATGAAGTTTTTCTAGTTCTACTCATTCTCTCTGGCCAGGGAGGATTTCCTACAGGTGAGCCCGAGGGCCCTCCCTCCTGTGGCCAGGGTCTTGTTTTATATCTGCAAATAAACAACTTCTTTGGAACTGGTGTTAGCTTCTGTTGTGGACGGCGGTGGCGGGGTGGAGTATAGGGAGTGTGAGTACATGAGGACCAGGATGGGTCCAGGGCAGCCTCTGGGGACCCACTGAGCCGGATGGAGCCCCCCGTTCTTCCTCTGCCACAATCTCTCTCTTAATCCCAGCTGTCCCAATATTCTGGTAAAGTTTGAGTTTCTACTAGTGTAACATTTATTTGGTAAGTATTGGAGGGACTATGGGTGAAAGATACTAGAGGTTTCTGGTTTCAAGGAGTTTGCAGTCCACTGTGGGGACATAGACAGTAAATAAGGAAAACTATTTGAGGCGACAAAGAATGAAATAATGAATCAAATGCAAAAAGGTCACATGATCTGGGGGATTGGGGCCGCCTACTTTTGATGGGGTAGCTTGAGATGGGACTGCTGGGGACCATGGGTGAGGGGTCACCACCCCCTCCTTCCTTGTCACACTGTGAAGTTACACTTCCCAGGACACCACCACCCCACCATAGGTAGGGTCACCTGACCATGCCATAGGTTCTGGCCAGTTCAGAGAATGCCTGACCCTTAAAATAACCCTATCAGCCTGCAGGGTGTGGGGGATCCTAATGGGGGAAGGGCAAAGCTGCAGATGGAAGGAGGCTGAATGACTGGCTGGAGCATAATACCCCCCCTCCCAAGCCCCACCCAACCCCATTGCACTGCACTGGGACATGAGGAAAAATCTGCCACATTCAGCCACTGAGATTTGAGGGTTGTTTGTTACAGCAGCTGTTTTGCTTACCCTGACTAATACACAGAACTATTTATTTAACAAATTTTTTTTATATTAAGTGGCAAAAGTGAGGTTCAAATCCAGTCTGGGTCCTCAACCACAGTGTTACATGGCTGCTTCTGAACAGGGCTCTTAGTTCCCTAATGTTAATGGAGTAATAAGTGCAGTGGGCAGAAGATTGGAGCCCAAGGAACCCTGACGTTTCAGGGACAGGAGGGGGAGTTTGAAGGCCAGAGTCCAGCTCATGTTGTCTTTGCCACATGAACCATACTGTCTCAGCCCCAGCGTTATCCCTAAACTTGAGACATCAGTGGTCCCCAGGAGAAGTGGGACCTGTAGTAGAACAGCTCAGAGCCAGCTTGGCCTGGGCCCCAGGGCCTCGGAGTCAGATTTGAGTTACGGCCTGGCCCTGTCATTAGCTAAGCTACCTTGGGCAAGTTGCTTAACCTCTCTTGAGTCTGCTGGGTATAAAATAGGGAATAATACTCCCTTCCCTCAGAGATTTGGTGTTGAGGATGAGCTAAGATGAAGAAAGAGAAGTCCCTTTTTTGTTTGTTTTTTGGCTTTTTAAAAAAGATTTTATTTATTTATTTGATAGAGAACAGGAGAGAAAGTGAGAGAAAGCACAAGCAGGGGGAGCAGCAGAGGGAGAGGGAGAAACAGGCTCCCTACTGAGCAGGGAGCCTGATGTGGGGCTTGATCCCAGGACCCAGGGATCATGACCTGAGCTGAAGGCAGACACTTAACAAACTGAGCCACCCAGGTGCCCCAAGAAGTCTCTTTGAAAACTAGAAAGTGTTATTGAGATAGGAGAGGTGACTTTAAATTTTATAATATGATACTGCTTTCCTCTTAATCAGGAGTATGAATAACAATGGCAGTCATCAGTCATCGTGCATTACAAATGGAGTCACATTCAATCCTCACACACACACTGTGATATTTGTCCCCATTTACACACAGGAAAACCAAAGCTGAGTGATGTGAAGCTCGTGCTCAAGTTCACACTCAAGGTCAGGCTAATAAAGGATTGTCACAGTTAGGAATAGATTCAGCATTTCTAGAAAACTAGACTAAAAGTGGCTGAAACATATGGGGATTTCTTTGTCTCAGTGACAAGCAGGCAGCCCTGAGGAACAGCAGTATGTCTATATCATCAAGGACCCTTTCTGTTTTTCAGTTTTTCCACCTTTAGCGTGCTGCCTCGTGAGCACAAAATGACTGCAGCAGCTCCAGGCATCACATCTATATTCCCTGCTGGAAAAGGAAGGATGAAAGGAGTGTGCCATCTGAGTCTATCTCTTTATAATAGGAAAGTCTTAACCAGCAGACTTCTGTTTCTGACCTAGGGCATCTGTCCCTTGGCAGAGGAGGTATTTGAACCTAGGTCCATCCATACTAAAGCCCATGTGGTTCTCCACAGTGCCAGACTGCCATCCCAGTCTTCTGGGCCCTATTAGACCTGTTGGCTTGAGAAATGAAAATGTGTGATTTTTTCAGGCGTGAATGAAAGCTGCTTTTGGGTGGCAATCAAGTGTTGACATGCTAAGTAGTAATCTTTGTGCTCCAAACTGGTTTATTTGTGTGTGCTCCTGAACTTTAAAAGGCAGAAGGGGGGAAACTCAGAAATGAGTATGAGGGAGAAGAGGAAGCTGGAGAAGAGATGGGCAAGGGGTATTTTTTTTTTCTTCCTTATTTAGCTCTGGGCAACTGTCATCAGGACTCTTTTTCTCATTTTATTCTGAATGTAACATTTAACCTTTCTGTTCAAGCATCAAATCTGGCTGCCTGGTGTATAATTACGAACTTTTCTTCGCTTTCTCTCCCCCCTCCCCCACCCCAAAAGCTTTTAAAACTCCCTCGCTGGGTACCATCTTTCTCCTCCGACTCTCCAATTAAATTAAAAATAGCAGCTCCGTGGGGCTGTGCAGGGCCATCAACTTAACATGGAGCTCCTGGCATGCCAGGCCTGGCGGGGCGGTGAGTGGTGCCCGGAAGATGCCTGCCGGCTCCGGCATGGCCTGGCAGCTGCTAAGAGCTGGGGGGAGCTTCCCCTCCACAAGGGGTCTGGGGCTGCCTGCCAGGGGCAGCCAGGTGCAGGGGGGTGGGAGGCAGGGTCTTGGCAGCTAGGGAGGGGACGCTGGTGGAGGGGACAAAGGAAAGGGCCCCGAGGTGGGCTGTTCCTGGCTGTGAGGGTACAGTCCTGCCAGATTCTGCTACCAAGGCTGGGGCTTGACCCCCTTGGGTTTGGGTTTGGGTGGGGTTTGGACACCCACGTTCCCTGAGATCACCCTGGTAGGAGCTTTAGGTTCTGCTGATGCGGAGGACAGAGTGAACGCTGGTATCCTCCTGGCTCTAGGAGAGACTGTCATGGCCTCTTTCGCCTCTGGGTCCCTTTCCTTTAGATGGTGACATGGACGAGGGCTCAGACTCTGAAGCCAGACTGTCTGGGTTGGCGTCCCTGCTGGGCTGCTTTCTGGCTCTGTTGCCTTTGGGGAGGATACTTAACCCCCTGTGCCTCAGTTCTCTCGTCTGTAAAATGGACCTGGTGGAGAGGCTTCCCTCAGGGTGGTTTTGATGATTGTCATAGGGGTTTGATGAGTTAACATCTATAACTTCGCAGGTGCCAGACACATAGGGGCTAGCTATTATTATCGTACATTATTATTATAACTATTATTATTTCTATACACACCAGTCTCTATTAACCAAGTCCTCAGGCAAAAACCTGGATCTTCTGTTTATTTTTGCTTGCTCACATGCAGGTAAGTGCTAGTGATACCAAACGGATAAAACATCATAAAGCGCTAGCTTACTTTCCAGGGGGGACGTGTTTGCAGGGTAATTTCTTGTCTGAGTGATGGAGCAGAATCACATTGTCACAGAGTGGCTGGCTACAGAGAGAGGCAGTCAGCCAGAGGGGTCTTCCGTAGGAAGGGATTCCTGAGATGACTCTTGCAGAGGAGCAGGACTTAGCACATGCTGTTCCTTTTGTTTGGAATGCTTGTCCCTGCCACCAGCCCCATAGCTGTCTTTGACAACCTGGTATCTGGGGTTAGATAGATGGGGCACTTAGAATGGCTGGAGAATGAGGGCAGTAGGTAGTGGGGACAGGTGGAGGTAGGTAGGGCCAGCTCTTGAAGGACATTGAGTGTCACACCCAGGAGTGGAGACTTCAGAATTGTAAGCAGAGTCATGACGTCACTTGCATTGGAGCTCTGGGTATAGCTTGGAGAATGGCCTCGAGAGGGACCAGACCAGAGCAATAGCATAAATCAAGAAAACACTCATTCCATTAGACTCTAGGCTAAACGTTCTGTGCCGTCCAGACCCTGCTCCGCTCTGATGCTTTAGGCTGGGGATTTAGTATGGGTGGTACTTGGGGTGGCAGTGGGTTTGAGGGACCAGCAGACCGTCTGTCCTATCACCTGGCAGCTGTCTGGTAGTCGTTAGTTTTAGAGCACCTTGACCTGCATGGTGAGAGGCAGCCTGGGGTGCAGGACTCGGGGAGAGGGGTCTCCCAGGTGAGAGACTGAGATGGATGGAGGGCAAGAGAGTGCCCTGCCTCACCATCCCAGTGCTTGGCTCCAGCGTTCTCCTTCCAGCAATGCAAATGCTGGACAGCTCCCGGGCTTCTCACTCCCTCCGCCTCATTCTCCATCCCAGAGCCAACAATCCCGGCTCATGGAGGAAGCCTGGCTGGCTGACCAGAGGGAGCTCTGGTCTGGGACTCAGACACTGACTGGGCTTGACTCTGTTTCCCTCCACATGCTGTGTCGCCTGGGGCAAAGAACTGCCCCTCTCTGGTAAAGAGATGATTATAGCACCCTACCTCACCGGGCTGATATGGGGCTTAAAGTCACTTATCCATTCAATGACTATTTATTAGGCACCTACCTTGTGCTGAGCCCTTTTCTATGATCTGTTAAATTGAGGAATGTTTGTAAAGTGGCTTAGCACAGTGCCTGGCACATATTGGTGCTCAGTAAGGGTTAAGTTTCTCCCTGGGTCCCTGGTCTGCAACAAAAAGCCAGGATTAGGAGCCATCAACCACACATTGGCATCACAAAGCACGCCCTGAAGCTGTAGCATGCTGCTAGCTAAGATTCTTTTTCATCCTGTCCTTTTGATGAACTTTTCCACTAAGATGTTAGGATCTTGATATACAACCACTCCCAGGCATCTTTGGCTTCTTAAAGAGGCCCTAAAATCAGAGTGTGAAAGGTGGGTCCAACTCTTTTCTTTAATTAAGACAGAGTTCATTGGACTCATCCAAATTCAGGCCACTTCTGCTGATCCTCGACTATTGCCTCCCTCCAGGGAGAGAACGATGCTTAACCTAGCAAGGGCAAACTCTGAGGAGGTTGAAGACGCAGATTCATTTCGATGAGCCTTACCGAACCCCGGTTGGGTGCTCAGCACTGCCCTGGATAGACCTGATTCCTACGGCCCAGGATTCCATGAAGGGTGGACGCCACCCAAGTGACGCGGGGAGCAGGTGAGAGCCACCTCCTCTGTGACCCTGTGCTGAGGGGGGGGGTCACCGTCTTCACCCAGCCCCCTGGGCCAGCAGACCAGACTCCTAGAGGGGGTGAGGGAGCCCAAGGCACTGTTCCCACAGGAGACATTCAGCTGGGGGAGGAAGCTGGCCATAATCCGTGTTTAATTTCTCCAGGGCCTCCATTATAAATTCCATAACTCTACCAGTCAAAACATGACTAATTCCTGGGACTGCAGCCCCCACCTGGGAGCCGAAAGCCCTGTGCTGTTTTTGCTGCCTTTTATCACCACTAATAAAGGCTTGGCAGTTGGAATTTAGCTGCTGTGGGTGGTTTTCTTATGCATGTGGGCTCCCCCCTCCCCCCACAGGGTCGCTATAGAGTAAGTGCTTGCTTGCTGGGCTGTTTTTCAACCAGCTTTGTAATATTCCCAGCCTGAAAAGCTGTGGTTTGGGGGGAGGTTTGCAGAATAGGGGCCACGGTATTCAGGGTTAATTGGGCCTTTGATGATTCTGACAAGGGCAGGACTGCTGTGTGATTTATGGAGGAAGGAATGGGTTCATTGAAGTAAATAGAGCAAAATTGCAGGTGTGATGTTTAACCTGCTGAGGGAAGACTCAGCATCTTCCCCCACCCCCCCAACAGTCCTTGGGAGAGTGCCATGTGGGCAGTGAACCTCTGCATGACCCCACTTCACCCCTGCTCTGTGCACCTCTGGGCGGGTTACTCAGCCTGGCTGAGCCTGTGCCCTTGTGGGTAAGATGGTTCTGGCCGGCCCTGTCTCCTGCAGGGTTCTGTGAGTATGCACTCAGCAAAGTGCTTGGCCCACCGGGAGGCTGGCCAGGGTTGGGGGATCCCCTCTGGTCTTGTCATTTTATCTAACACCTTAGTCATTACATATTCATTAAGAGGGTTCCCCCGGGCCTTGCTAAGGTATTAGTTTGTTGTCTTTGCAATAAGCAACCGACTTGGCTTTCATCTCTCTAAAAATACTGCCCGTTTCCAACCGCCTGGATTTGGAGTTGAGGTGGTCTCACTGCAAGTGGGAAACGGTGGTCCGGAGAGCCTTTGCCGAAGGGAGTCGGCCGTGGGGGAAGGGGGTGTGTGTGGATGGAGCCCGTGGGTGTTGAGGTCTGGCCCAGCCTGGGAAGAGAAGGGTGGGATAGTCAAGGGCCAAGGGCCGTGAGAGGATCAAAGGGTCTGGGTGGTGAGTGAGGAATTGTGTATGAAGGCTGAAGGGGTGGTTCCAGAGACCAGAGTTTTAGCCCCAGCTCTGTCACATTCTAGCTGTGCGACCTTAGGCTGATTACTTAGTGCCTCTGAGCCTCAAACTTGCATCTGTAAAGTGGGGGTAACAACAGTACCTACCTCATGGTGTAGAGAGGGCTATGTGAACTACTGTAAGCAAAGTGCTTAGCACAGTGCCTGGCACTTAGGCTCACGGGGGGTCATCGGCACTAATGAGGTTATTGGCCATGCCAGAGGCTGCGGATTTGCCGCCGTGTACCAGCGTCTCGCCAGAGGTAGACGGACCCCTCAGGAAGACCTGGGTCCCCCAGGACAGCACATCTTCGGCCACCCGCACAGCAGGCTGGCTTCTCCTCCAAGCTAGCTCCTCTCCTGCCCCCACCTGCCTGCAGGTGCATAACAGTTTTAATGTGGAAGCCTCTTTCCTTCTAGCTTCTGGGGATTAGTGTCAAAAGAGAGTGTCAATGTCAGCCAAGAACACCTGTAAAGGAAACTGTTGACCCGGTTGGCCAAGACTTTGAAAATCCGATTCACCTTGGATGATGAATCAGAGTAGCAATAAATAAACTTCCCGTGGTCTCTGACCTCAAGATCGTCCTGGAGCAGCCACCCCTCACCCACTCCGCAGCGACCCCCCCAGGCCCTCGTCTCTCACCTGGGTTCCTGCCAGCAGCTCCCATCTGCTTTGCCCCCGCTTTGCCTGCATGTGGTTTATTCTCAAGGCTTCTGCTGGCTTTGGGGACCTGCTGAAGGTGGTGGTCACATTGCACTCCGCTGAAAAGCCCTCCCCTGGTTCCCATCTCACCCAGAGTAAAAGCCAAAATCCCCACTGTGTTCCCACAAGGCCCTGCCACACTCGGACTCCTCCTCTCCCTGCCCACTGGCCTCCGCAGTGCTCCTCCGTCCAGCCCCGGTGTGCTCCCGCCCAGGCTTTGGCCTTGCTGCTGCCTCTGACTGGGCACCGTCCCCAGATGTCTGCCGCCTCCTTCTCCTGCTTGTTCTGCTCTGCTCAGACACCACCTTACCACGGAGGACGTCCCTGACCCCCACACCCTCTCTCCTTCCTCTCCCTGCTTTATTTTTCAAAATACAAGTCTGTGTCTCCCCGAGAACGTAAGCTGCACGAAGGCCGGACTCTGAGTTTTGTGCACTGATGTATCCCCAGTGTCTTCAAGGGCCCCAGCGCATAGTACCTGCTCAATAAGTGTTTGTCGAATGACTGAACAATTTAATCTTCTTTCCTTGAGAGTAGGTCTATGATCAACACAGAGAATAGTCTGCTAGCTCTTCATTCTCTCCTGAGGACCAAGCAAAAGCGTGTGGCTCCAATATCCAGCAGGATGTATTTACACGAGCTGCTTGCAGAATTTTCTGGCATGGCGTTAAATATTGGCATGGTCTTGGGAGTACATTTATTGAACAGGCTCTCGAAGAGCTTTGAAAGCCTCTCACCTGCAGGATTATGTGTTTAGGTAGCTGCCTGATAGAGTTTTCCGTGGTGGGGCGATGGGCCTGATTGTAGAGATAAAGAAGAAGCCCGGAGAAGTGAAGATAGGCTCAAGGTTGCCTCTTATTGTTGAACAAGGTCCACATCAGGTCATCTTGTTTGACAACCCTGGATTCTGCTACTCTTGTCTCACCCGCTGGAGAGTCACAGATGAATGGTCCCTTTCCATGAGGGGCTCACTGTCCAGACCCTCAATTTCACCATCTGAGTTTTTCATCCCAATTTCTATTATGTAAGGCTCCGCAACCTTCCTCCCAAGTGCTGGAAGGTTTCAGGCACACCTCTGTGTAAATGCCCCCCACCTCTCTCCCTCTCTCTTCAGTCTGGCTCAAAACACCATCACCTACCAGCTCAGTCTGTGCCCCCCAGCCCTCCCATGCAATGAGTTGGGGGCATCATCTTTGCTTCTTTGATATTTTGGGGAGGCCGAACTGTGGCTCCTGGAGTCCAGGGAACTTAGCTCAAAATCCTGGGGCAACAGCCACGCTGAGTGGAGACCTAGGGTGTGTGGTTATGTGGGAGACCCAGGTTCCGAGTCAGGGTTCACTGGGAACCTTGGTGTTCTCCTTATAAATGAGGGAGACAGCATGCCTCATCTTAATCAGGAAGACCTAATGGGCCATAGCACGTGAGGCACCCATTACAGTGCCTGGCCCTGTAGGTATTCGGGGCAAAGCTCGTACAGGCGTTCTCTCTGGAGCCAGAGGGCCTGGGTTCAAATCCTGGCTCTGCTGCCTTCCAGCGCAGTGACCTTGGATGTCACTTGACACTGTCTAATGCCTGCCTGAGGGGGCTTGGGGGCACTCAGCGAGAGCCTAGGGGACGCCCACAGCACGAGTGCCTCTTGGAATAAACCTGTGGTCTCACCATTGGTATTGCTAGGGAGAAAGATTGGAATGTTGCAGAAGGAAACAGAAGAGGCAAAGTCTCTTTCTAATTCACAGATGGGGAAACTGAGGCCCAGAGACTCCCAGACCCGCCCTCACTGCTCAGTTCCTCTGTCTCCTCTGCCCCCCAGAGCTGGAGGACAGTGGGGGCTCCTTGGCAGCGATCCGCCTGCCACAAGTGACACCTCCCAGGGGGTGTCCGTGGGGGGCCCATAGCTGACTCCCCATCCTGATCCCCACTTAAGGGGCTCAGACTCTGGTCCCATCAAGCCTGCTCCTCTCCCCCATAAATGAGAAAAAATGTCTTGGATACGCCTTGTGCCACAGCCAATCCTAATCTGCAAACCCTATAACTCTCCAAAAGAGAGAGAGGAGGGGAAAAAAGCACCTACGCAGTCTAGTCGACTCCAGGGCCAAGATTTAGTGACGGGAGCTGTAGCGAGGTCTCGCATTACTGAGCCTTCATTACTTTTACAGAATATGTTCCGGTGGGTTCACCCGCAGCTATAAAGCACCGTTGTAAATAATTAAACTCCACTTGTCAAGAGGGGGTTGGCGAAGCCGCGCCACCGTGCAGGGCGCGCCGGGCTGGGAGACGGAGTTCTGGGACCCCGTTGGGGCGTCTGACCCCTGTGACCTTGGGCCGGCTGCTTCCTCTGTCCGGGCCCCACATGCAGATGAAGAGGTTGGAGCAGGTGGCCTCCAAAGCTTCTGCAGGCTCTTGACAGTCAACGATGCTCAGCTCCAGGGAGTGTGCATTTCGGTGAGGGTGGTTCCAGGCCCCCAGTCTTGCCTCCTTCTGTGTATCCTTCCATCTACCCAAGGCCCAAGTGCTGTCGGACCCTCGGGAAGCGGGTGGTCATGGCACCGGCGGCCTCTGCTCTTTAGAATCTCACGGTCCAGTAGCGGAAACCCTCTGGGAGACCGATCACGACACTTGGGAAGCCCAGAGCCCTGTGGAAGCCCAGGGGAGGGCCCAGGAAGGCTTCCTGGAGGAGGTGCTGTTGGGCCCAGCCTGAGAGAATGTGTAGGAGTCAGACAAGGGAGGGCATTCCAGGTGGAGGGGACAGCCCGTGCAAAGGCGCAGAGGAGACCCCAGGAGTTAGAAGCCTGGCCGGCAGTTCCGTCAAGAGCCAAAGGGACCCAGTTGGGTTGGTGGGTGATGGGAGCAGATCTGGGGCCTTGAATGCCTGGCAGAGGAGAGTGCCCTGACCTCGAAGTGGGAGGAGCTTCCATGGTTCTGAGCTTCAGCCGGTGACACAGCACTGGGCAAAGCTGTTTGGGGGTAGGTCTGTTCGCCCCTTGCCCAGTCCCCCTCGGCCCCTGAGTATTCCTTTCTTGGATTCGGCACCACTTGCTGGAGGATCTTAGTCTGCTTGGGCTGCCATAACGAAACATCATAGCTCAGTGGGGGTGGGGGGGTGGGCTTGAACAACACATGTTTATTTTCTCTCACTTCTGGAGACTGCAAGTCCAAAATCAAGGTGTCGGCAGGTTGAAGGCGTCTCTCCTCGGTTTGCAGGTTACACCTTCTCTCTGTGACCTCTGTACAGGATTTCCTCTGTAAGTTCTGCCCTCCGTGTGTCCTGATCGCCTCTTTTTATAAGGACAATAGTCCAATTGGATTTGGGTCCACCCTAAGGACCTCATATTACCATATTACCCACCTGCAGCTGCTTGGACTGGCCCGCAGGATTTCCCACCCGCCTTCTGTGCGTGCCATACCCATGAAGGTCTCCTTGCCCCTCGGGGACCCTCCCTATCAGCCCCTCCCTCTGTGGCCCACATCCGGTCCCTGAGAGACACTTGGCCCTAACAAGCACCACTACCTTCCCCCACATTATCATCTTAACGTTTCCTGAGTGAGTCCCGTATCCTTGCTGTGCATCCCCAGCCACCCAAGCACCCAGGGGAGGCAGAGCCTCCTCTCCAAGTGATCTTGCTGAAGAACACCCTCCCTGAGCTTGAGAGAAGAGCAAGTACTCCACCCTTCTCTCTTGGTAGAGGGGGGACTCTCAGAACTCCCAACAGTCCTCCACCCCAAAACTTGCCTCCTCATCTTCAGCCCCCTCTTGGCCTTTCCAACCTCTTTTAAGCTAAGGTGGGAAATCAGCTAAGGGTGGCAAGGCCAGTTCTCACCGGGTCTTTTGCAAATCCTGCTTGGGTGGGCTTTACACCTCAGCTGGAAATGCAGGTGTGATTGGCATCTGTTGTCTTTGAGCCTCATCCAAATGGAGACCAAAATAGTTCCATCTTCACATCTAGTTCCCTTCAAACATATCTTGAGCATTCCTACCTCAGGACCTTTGCACATACGGCTCCCTCTTCCTCTGCCTGAATATCTTGTCCTCAAATCCCTGCATGGCTGAGGCCTCATGATGACCTTGAATATGTCACCTTGTCATGAGCTTTCCCTCCCCAGTGGACGGTGTCCCCAGTCTAGCCTGTAGGGTTTGATCAAGACACCAGGACATCTGAAAGGGGCTGAGGTAGTGGGGACTGCAGAGCTCTGTCCATCTGTGTGATGCAGGTGGCAAAGGTACTTGCTGGTCAGAATGGCGTGAGCCAGCCTGCCCAGCTTTCCCTGGGTCCTCTCCCACACTGATGGGTCCAGAGCCAGACTCAGACGCTCTGCTCAGACCCTAAGAGAGAACGCGAGGGGTGCGGGAGCTAAGTGTGAATACTGAAACAGGAAGAAGCAGGGAGTGACCTGGGCAGGTGACAAGGAGCTGCTGACTGCTTCCCTGCCCAGGCAGGGGCCATGCAGGTCCCTGAGATGGCTCAGGAGTGAGAGGAGAGCCCGCTGTGAGCTGGGCTGGCGGGGGGCTGGCGGGGAGCTGGTGGGGCGCGGGGATAAGTGGAGCTTCGCCCAGGGGAGAACCAGCTGTCACGAGAGGCTGGACTACAGGGGGGCTGACCTGATCGGGGACGGGATTGCAGGGAGGAGGTGGTGCCGACAGTGCCCAGGGCAGGTGGGAGGGGCAGCAGAGGAAGCCAGCCTAGACACTGGGGAAGGGGATGGAGACCCGGTCTCTCAGGGGCTCCGGCCCTGGTCTCAGCTTCCCTCGGCTGGCTTGGCTCCCACTCCTGTGGAGGACGGGGGCCCAGGGGCCTGGGACTCTCACACCACACATTTTCCTTTGTCCTAATCTTAATGGGATCGGGATTTTAAATGAGGCCATTTAGCTGGTGGAGAATGGGGCAGCTGCGCACCTACTATGTGCTGGGGCGCTGCCTAGCCACCACCTGTAGGAAGGTGGGGTGGGTTGTAGGCATAGATGCCCCCCCTGGGGGGGGGTTGCCTACGGACACTCCCCAGGCACACTGCAGCCCTGAGGTCAATCCTCGCCTGGGCCAGGCCTGGGGAGTCAATGCTCCCGGAGTGACCCTCGGCCAGCCCAGCTTCCTCACCTGTGCCTTGGGGTGGGGGTGGGGGGAGCGGTTCTGAGCTGTGCTCCCCACAGAGGGTCCTGGCGGGATTGGGCCCTGCTTGGCCACAGTGGTAACTGCTCAGTGCCCCCCCTTTATGGTGTTCCCTCTTCCTTCTATCACTTTGGGACTCCCTTGCTGTGCGTGTAATGTCCTGGGATCACCTCCTTCCTAATTGACTTGTAGCCAAATATTTGTCTGCTTTGGGGGGAATCCAAACTGAGAAACGTGGCCAGGACAATAGAAGAAGACAGGGTGTGTTGTTTTTCTCATGGAGAAATAGGAATTCACAGAGGTCCAGCGGCTTCCCCCATGTCACCCAGCCGGGAAGAGAAGAGTTTGGCTCAGAACCCAGGTCTGTTTTGGTCCACGAGGCCCAGACAGGTAATTCGGGGAGAGGAAAGAGAAGCTAGGTCTCTGGAGTCAAAGGCTTACTGGGGTCTTGTTACAGGGCAGCCGAAGGTCCCTGGGTCATGCCCAGCTGGGCTTCCAGAAGATTCTGCAAGTGGCAAAATTTAGGAGAGACACTGCTGACCCCTATCTGGACAGGGGGATCCCTCAGGGCAGGGGCTGAGGGATTAATGCTGTGCATCTGAAAGTGAGAAGAGTCAGGGGGTGAGGTGTCCGGCCCATGGGAGGGAGGGCCCGGCAGCTGTGGGGTCGGAGTGGGAGGGCCACCCAGCAAGAGCCTGGCAGGTGGGGATGTGGAATTTAAGACCGAACTGGAGGGAACAGACTCTGAGCTGAGCCCCAGCCCTCCCCAGCACAGATGGTGCAATTAGAGAACCGGGCAGATTCTCTGCAGAAGATGATGCCACTTGAGGAAAGGAAACAGTTCTGTGGGGGGTCTTTGCTCGATTTTAAAAGCAGCCGGCAGTGTATAATTCCTTCAAGTAAATTGTATATTTAAGTGCTTAGGGTGGGGATGCAGCCGCTTACTGGCTTCCATGTGGAAATGAGGAAGATGCTGGGCCCTTGTATCTGGAGCGCCTGCTGGGGGCAGGCAGGGGCAGATGGTCTCCCCCATATTGTCTCCCAAGGCAGGTTGGGGTCCGCCCCTGGCCATCCCCCAAGATGGAAGCGCCTGACCCCAAAGACAGGGTCACAAGTGGGGGGCGGGGTTTCAAGGTTGTGCGTTCCACTGCCCCTGCCCCAGAAGGGACAGTCTCCCCAGGTCTCCTTGTGGCTCAGGCCTCCCCCCACCACCCCAGTGTCTGTAGGGGACAGTGGCACCCCCAAGCTTTGTGGAACCCCCAAAAGGGCAGGGGGCCATCTGGCTTGTTCATGAGGTATAGAGCAGGTGCTCACTAAATATGGGTTGACTGCATACGGAGAGAAAGGGAGTAGTAAGGATGGCCGCAGCTCAAGCTCCATCACCCTTGGGGACATGCTATTTAAATGTTCAGATCCCTGGCTTGGTTCCTTTGACTGTGCACTGAGGAGAAGGCTTCCCCTGGGGATTTTTAAGGAGAGTCACAGACTGTAGACGGCTAGCCAGCCCCCTGCACATAGTAGGGGTTCAGGAGGTGGTAGGCCCGGTGTCCCCTTGATTCTCTCAGCCCTGCGCCCACCATGTGGCCTCTGGGGCAGGGTGGGGAGTAGGCGACTCTGGACCCAGGGGGCCATGGGGACCATCAGTTCTCCCTCCAGCCAGGTCCTTCCCTGCACCCTAGACCCCCAGCTCCCGCCCCAGGTCCGGACTCCAGCTGCAGGTGGGGAGAGGCAGGGGTCTAACTGCAGGGGGTAGGCCCAGTCCCACCTTTCCAACCTGTTGCCTGCTTTGAAAAGGGCAGAGTCTTGGTTTGTTTCGGGGGCAGGGATGGGGGCTAGAAGCTCTGGAGAGCTTCCCATCCTGTCCCTTTCAAGGGTCCACATACGTCATTCTCTTCCAGAGCCTGGCATAGAGAGTGGGAAGATAATTCCAGGGAAGCTAGTTGGCTGCTGTCGGGGGCGGGGGGGGGGGGGGCACGTGTGTGTGTGTGTGTGTGTGTTTAAGCTGTCCTTCTCTGGGGTTGTGTCTGACTCTGTGTCTCCCTCTGGGTGTCTAAAGATATTTGTCCCTTTCTGCCTGTGTGTCCCCTGCGCCCATACCTGGATGTGTGTGTGTGCACATGGAAGGGCACTTGGCTGCCTTGGGCCAGCCCCCTTGTATCCTCCTTCCTCCCAGCTCCAGCCAGACCAACTCCTAGAGGAGTGACCCAGGTCACCCTACTGTCCCCTAAATGAATCCCTCCCTCAGCCCTTTTCTGGCCCCCAGTTGAGGGCCTGCCCCTCAGCCACCACCCTGGGCAGGCTGGGTCGTGGCTGTGGGGGTGGGGGGTGATCTGTCTGGGAGGTGGGGGGGGTGCACCATGAGGCCTGAATGCCAGCTTACCTGGGGGCTCTTCCAAACCCACTGTGGTGTCCAATGCCAAACGGTCTCCCTAAAGGCCTGGAAAGTATGGTGCAATTTCCACCCAGCCAGGGCCTTGGCACTTGTGCTAAATGCCCATGGATAAGGGGTGACCGTCCTGCAGATCTGAGGCAGCCGTCCTGGGCGGACAGTCAGGCTTGGGGCAAGTAAGATTCTGCCTCCTTATGGAAAGTTCTAGGCTCTCAGATCTCCCTCTACCAGGGCACCCTGGACTCTCAAATGAAATGCCGGATGTTCCAGACTGAGGAGGCGTGGGGACATTTATGACATTGGTAGGCCCTTGTTCAAGTTCTGTCTGTCCTGGTGATTGACAAAGTCCCTTATTGGGTCTGGGCCTCAATTTCTCAACCTGCATCCTAGAGTGTTGGCCCAGATGTCTTCTAAGGGCTCGTCAGCTCAGGTGAAGATGGACCATGGACCCTGTATTAATCAGGATTCTCTGGAGAAACAGAACCAATAGGACACACACACACACACACACACACACACAGGTGGGCTGGAGAATCTGAAATTTATAGGGCAGATTAGACATACGGGTAAGACTTGATATTGTATTCTTGAGTCTGAAATCCACAGAACAGGCCAGGAGGGTGGAAACTCAGGTGAGTTTTCATGTTGCATTCTAGAGGCAGAATTGCTTCTTTTTCCAGAAACCTCGGTTATTGCTCTTCAGGCCTTCAACTGATGAGATGAGGCCCACCCACATTATGGAGGGTGATCTGCTTTACTTGGCATTTACTGACTTAAATCTTCATCTCATCTAAGAAAGACCTCCACAGCAACACCTAGACTGGTGTTTGGCCAAACAGCTGGACACCATAGCCTTGCCAAGTTGACACATGAAATTAACCATCAAGCCACATGGCCCCTGGGTGATATGGCACCTGCTCTGGGCCCCTACGTCTCCTTGGACTCACCATATTCTACCTCTCAGGCATTAAGCGGGTGCTTATGTTTGAGCACAATGGTTTCCCCATGAGTGTGGAAGCTCCATGTGGTGGAGGGTATCTCACGTTCACTAGCACCCAGCTCTTGGCACATAATAGGTGCTTGCTAGGTTTTTGTGCAATATAAGTTTCCACAAGGGTGGGGATTGCTATCTGTTTTATTAACTGCTATATCCACATTAGGTTCTCTAGGTTCTCAACAGATGTTTCTGGAATGAATGAATGAACGCTCCTGAGATGTTTTTGGAGTTTAGAGGTCCAGATGGATTTCTGCTACTTCCTCCTTCCTTTGATGCAAGAAACTGGACTGAAGCCCTAGCCTGAGGCTTACAGTCTTCTGGTTGGTCTGGGGCGCCCCCTCTCCTCTTCCTCCTCTGCCTAGCCAAGTCTGGAGGGTCCTCTGAGGTCAGCTCTGGCCCAGCTGCCCAAGCAAGCCCCCAGGGCAGCCAGCCCCGCCCACCCAGGCTCCTCCTCCTCCCCTCTGCCGGCTGTAACAGGTGCATGGCCATGGGAGGCACCACTGGGCTGAGGGATAAAGTGACTCCTTTAGACTCGGCTTCCCAGCTAGACTGAGCCAGCCAAGAGGGCCAAGTTGGAAGGTCCCACCTCCTCATTTTCCACAGGGGGAGACTGAGGCCCAGTGAAGGGGAGCACCACATGGGGGCCACAGGCGTGATAATAGGGGGACTGGACTCCTGACATCTCAGTCCATCAAAAAGCCCCATCAATTGCGCCTTCTGAAGACCTCTCAGTTCAGACTTCTCTCCTTCTTGGCAGCCTTGATGCTTGTCCAAGCTCCCATCTGCTCGTGCTGGGAGGCTGCAGGGCCTCCTACGTGGCCTCCCGCCTTCTCCACCCTGGCTTCCGCACAGCAGTGATCCTCCATCAGCCCGAGCCCAGGCTGCAAAGCCTTTTCTCGCTGCACTCCCTCCCTGCCACCCCTCTGGTCTTCTCTCCACCCAGCTGCCAGAATGATAGTTTAAAAATATAAATTAGATCATGACATTCGCCTGCTTAAAACCCTCCAGGGGCTCCCATTACAGTTAAAATAAAATCCAATGCTCTGCAACAAGAGTTGGCAACCTTTTTTGTAAAGGACCAGATAGTAAATATTTTCGGCTTTGTGGGCCATATGGTCTCTGTCGCAACTATTCAACACTGCCTTTATAGCACAGAAGTGGCCATGATTCGCAAATGAATGGGCATGGCTGTGTTCCAATAAAGCTTTATTTACAATAACAGGTGGTAGACTGAACTTGGCTCCCAGGCTGCAGTTTGCTGACCCCTGCCCTACAGGGTCTTGCATGGTCCAGTCCTCGCCCCTCCTACCTCATCACTCACTGTTCTCCTCCTGTTTCTGCCAGCCCACTCTGTCCTTCTTCACGCCTCTCAGATACTCTAGGCTTATCCCAACCCCAGGTCTTGGCCTCATACTTCCTTCTGCCTGGGATCCTCTTCCCCCAGATCTTCATAAGACTGACTTCCTGTGGGGGCGCCTGGGTGGCTCAGTTGGTTAAGCGGCTGCCTTCGGCTCAGGTCATGATCCCAGGGTCCTGGGATTGATCCCCGCATTGGGCTCCCTGCTCAGCGGAGAGTCTGCTTCTCCCTCTCCCTCTGCCGCTCCCCTTGCTTGTGCCCTCTCTCTCTCTGTCAAATAAATAAATTAAAATCTTAAAAAAAAAAAAGACTGACTTCCTGTCATAATGCAGATGTTGGGGCAGATGTCATCTCCTTGAAAACCTTTTTCTGACTAGTCTTGCTAAAAAGCACCCCCCCACACACACACCAAGTCTTGTTTTACTGTATGTTGTTTTATTTTCTTCACAGCACTTTGAATTTACTTATTCTTTTATTTGTCCCTTTGTCCATGCATGCATCCATTCATCTATGGTCTAACTCTCCCTTCTAGAATTTGAGCTCCAGGCAGGCCTGGGTGGCTCATTCGGTTAAGTGTCTGCCTTCAGCTCTGGTCATGATCTCAGAGTCCTGGGATCGAGTCCCGCATTGGGCTCCCTGCTCGGCGGGTAGTCTGCTTCTTTATCTGCTTGTTGCTCCCTCTGCTTGTGCGCTCTCTCTCTGACAAATAAATACATAAAATCTTCTAAAAAAAGATAGAATTTGAGCTCCACTAGGGCATTATTTTGTCTGTCTTGATCACCGACATGGCCCCACCATCAGGAATTATGGCAGGCGGGCGGTGGACATGGTAAATGCTCCATAATGTGTGTTAACTGGCGCCTCCTTAAGCTGCCTGCCCAAGGTCACAAAGATGCCGTGTGGCCGGGTGGGGATGGGCCTGCCCTGGCTTTGGGGAGGGCACAGGGCACCGCTCCAGGGACTTCTCCTTCCTCTGGTGCAGCAGAGCTCCTTCACTTCCGCCTGCTGTAAAGCTCT
Source organism: Phoca vitulina (assembly GCF_004348235.1). Taxonomy (NCBI): domain Eukaryota; kingdom Metazoa; phylum Chordata; class Mammalia; order Carnivora; family Phocidae; genus Phoca; species Phoca vitulina. The sequence continues at coordinate 88,395,061 of NW_022589705.1, read as the reverse complement.
TTGCCAACTTCTGGGCCAGCCCGTCCTTCTCCAAAGTAAATTTAAAGTCACCACCTTTGGGAGACTCCATGTGAGCACACTGCTGGTCGCATCAAGGAAGCTTTGCTCTGCAGACTGAAGTGATGTGGCAGCACTTGAAAATGAAGTGTCTCCCATACCAGTGTTTAATTATCTTACTATAGGACAGTAACTGGGCATTAGGATTTTTTATAATTATTAATAGAGTATTAAACAATAAATTATCATGAACAATTAAAATTAATTACATTTCTTGGAGTTAATTAAATTACTCCTTTACTAGGACAAGTGGCTAAGCAGACATAAAAATTAAGAACAGGTACTACAAAAGTCTGCAGGAACTGGGTGGGATGAGGCAGGGTGCACTTCCTTCCGCCGCCAGGGGGAGGGGCTCGACGAACAGGTTGGGCCTTGGGAATCTCAGAGTTCCGCCGAGGAGGAGAAGGAACTGACCTGGGTGGACCCAGGCCGACTGCTCAGGATCCTGCCTGGACCTCTACCCCCCAGGCCCGGACTGACGGAGACCGGCCTGCTCCTCTGGCCTTCCTTTCCATTCTTCCTTCTTCTTAAACCTTCCCTCCTCTCTTTGATGTGGGCTAGGCGTTGGAAGCACAGGGATCAATCAGGCAAAATTGCATCCTGCCTGGAGCTCGCGGTCAAGGAGACAGACATAGCACTGTATTCATAATGGAAAAGAGTCAGACAGCTGGGCTCGACTTTGGAGGCTACCTCTTACCAGCTGTGTGACCTTGGGCAAATTACTTATTTTCTCTGAGCCTCAGTTCCCTCCTCCGTAAGATAGCACCTCTCTCCTGGAAGGACATGAGTTACGACATACAGAGCGTTTAGTCCAGTGCTCGGAACATAGTAAGTGCTCGATACGTGTTAATACCATCATCACTATTGGCCATCAAGGGTTGTGACAGTCTTAAGCAAAGGAAAGAGAATTTACCTGGCCTAGTAAAGGCAGAAAAGTGTTTCTGGAAATTAAATCCTTCTCTAAGTCTTTAAACATAAGTAGGCCTTGGCTAGGTGGAGATGTGAGGGAAGGGTATTGCAAGCAGAGGGAACGTCATATGCGAAGGCACAGAGGTGCTGCCTGGGCAGTGCCAGCGTGTTCCAGGACTGTTGCCCAAGTTGTGGACTGGGGAAAGACGTGGCTTGGAGGGGTGTGGGAGCCAGCCTCCAAAGTGGTCATGCCCTTGTGTATCCCCTCCCATGCTGAACTGGGGTCGGTCTGTGTGACTGATGGAACATGGCAGAGGTGACGGTATGTCGCTCTCGGGGCTGGGTCCTAAAACGCAGTAGGGCTCCTTCCTTGCTCTTGGATCAGCTGCTTTGGGGGAAGGCAGCTGCCCCTTCCAGGCGTCCTAGGGAGAGGTCCACGTGGGGAGAACGGAGGCCTTCTGATGATGGCCACTTAGAAGTGGACTCACCAGCCCCAGGCAAGCCTGTGCTGGGCTGCAGCCCGAGCTGACACGTGGACTGCACTGTGTGGGACAGCCGAGCAGGGCCCCCCCGCTGAGCTGCCCTGGATGGCCACCCGCAGACCCTAAGGGAGATGATCAGCGTTCTTTGTTGTTTGAAGCCACTACGTTTTGGGATCATTTGTTACATAGCAAATGATAATAAGAGTGGTTAGCAGAACCCCAATTGTGAAGGGTCTAGTGGGGGACCTGTAATGGGAGGTGAAGTCAGATTTGCAGGTTAAGAAGACCACCCCGCAGCAGAGAGGATGGAGTGGGGAATGATGTTAGCTGATAGTTACTGCTCATTTATTATGTTCCGGGGACCATTCCAAGTACTTTGCACTATTAACTCATTTAATCCTCTGTAAGGTAGGTGCTATTCTCATGCTAATTTTATTTTTATTTTTTAAAGAATTTATTTATTTGAGAGAGAGAGAGCACAAACAGGGGGAGCAGCAGAGGGAAAGGGAGAAGCAGACTCCCCGCTGAGCAGGGAGCCCGACACGGGCCTCCATCCCGGGACTCTGGGACCGTGACCTGAGCCGAAGGCAGACACCTAACTGACTGAGCCACCCAGGCTTTCCATCATGTAATTTTAAAGATGAGAAGGTTGAGGACGGTTGGAAAACTTGCTCAGTAGCCTATGACTGAGAGTCACGGTGAAGCTAGGTTTTTTTTTTTTTTGTTGTTGTTGTTTTTTTTTTTTTTAAAGATTATTTATTTATTTATTTGAGAGAGAGAGAATGAGAGAGAGAGAACACGTGAGAGGGGATAGGGTCAGAGGATGAAGCAGACTCCCTGCCGAGCAGGGAGCCCGATGCGGGACTCGATCCAGGGACTCCAGGATCATGACCTGAGCCGAAGGCAGTCGCTTAACCAACTGAGCCACCCAGGCGCCCTGAAGCTAGGTTTTGAACCCAGGCAATCCCATGCCTACTACCCACTCCGGCCTCCCCGGAGGCTGGGAGGCTTGCCAACGTCAGGGACGCAAGTACGTACGCAGACGTGGCAGGAGCGCTGGATTCGGGAGATGCCTGAGAAATGCAGTTGGCAGCACCTGGTGCCCGCTTGGATGGAAGGAGAAGGACAAGGAGACACCCACGGGTTCCTGTCCCTGTTTCCCTCTCGGGCCCAGAGTTGAAGGTGGTTCCAGAACCGGAGGTGGGGCAGGTGTGGGGGCAGAGTGAGGCAGTCATTTTGGGGTATGCGAGTTTGAGGTCCCAAGGGGCATCCAGGTAGCTTCTGGGGGGCGAGGGGTGTGGGTAGTGCTGCCCTGCCAGTCCTGGGGGCACCCCTTGGGTTCTGGAGGGATGTGTGCTCCCCCGGTCTGCTCCCACGACAGGCCCCGGGGCCCCCGATCTGCTCTGATCTGGGGTGACAACTCAAATTTGGGAAAGGGGGACTCCCGAGGGCAGGGATGGGTTGCATGCGGCCACCCCACTTTTGGTCTGGTGTGCAAGTTTTCAAACTGGGCTTCCAGAGCCTCCTTGGGGGGCGAGAGGGAGGCCGAGTGGGTGGGGGTCTGGAGCTGCTTCTCACTCCAGTGACTCTTTTCATTATTTTCAAATCTAGGGGCTGTGTGTATGGTGAGTATGAATTTTCAAGCCACGTTGTGTGGTGTGCCAGACACTGTAACTTTATTTTTCTCTCACGGAAGGGAATTTCTGTCCCCAGCTCCCTTTCTGCCTGAGGGCAGAAAATGTAATCTCAGACAATTCCAGGTAAACTCAGTCATTCAGGTTTAAGCTCGGTTTGATTGGGGACAGCCCTCCCTTCCTGCTCCTCAGGGTGCTAAGTTCCAGGGGCTTTGTGGAATCCACAGGCCACATTCGGCACCCGGTCCTCAGCGTCTGTCCCTAGGGGTCTCCTCCGGGGTGGACAGTGTCTGGCCTGCCCCCCGCCAGGTGTCCATGTTCCTATCTGATCTCCAGGAATTGGGGAACTGTGTGTCATCTCTGGCTCTCGAGGGAGAAGACATGGAGGAATCCAGCAAATCGCTCTGCTCCTCCGAGCACAAGCCCAGAATTTAACCCCAGTTCCCTAGGGGCAGCTGCCAGCTCGAGGTCTGTTTGCAGAGCGCTTCGGGATTCTTCACCGGTTCCAGACATCTCAGGTGAGTGTGGTGTGGGGCAGAGCTCTGAGCTTTTGCATGAGAAGCAATGTTTACTCAAGAGCTCAGCCCTCCCCCTCCCTTGCTCACCGTCCTGATGCTGCAGACGAGCCAGCCTCCCGGGGGAAGCCGGGTGCACGGGACACACCGAGGAGGCGGGCGGGAGACACCTGCCTTTTCCCAGGTGGGGCCACTGATGCTCAGAGAGGGATGGACCTTGGTCTGGGTCATTTGGCACCAATGGGACGGAAGCTGGCTTAGCATTTACAAAAGCTAGAGAAGGCAGGGAGCGTGGGCTGAGTCTGTGACTGGGGGTGGGGGGGGGAGGCGGAAACTCCCCTACGTCAGTCAAAGTGGTTGCCCCCTGAGAGCTGGGCCACTGGCTGTTGGGGTGCAGCCTTAAACCTCCTCCCCTCGCCCTTCCCACGTGAGGGAAGAGAACTTAACTGTGTGCCACGACCTCTTCCGTGCACACAGTAGAGCTACGAGACACACCTTGTTATTTCCATTTTACAGATGAAGAAACTGAGGCTCATTGCCCTGAGACGCCCAAGTCGCATTGTTGATCAGTGACCGAGAGGGGAAGTTTTAAAAATCGCTGTTGCTTTATTTATTATTTTTTTAATAAGGGCTCATCAAAACAATGTAAACAGTAGTAAAGTACATAAAATAGGATTAGACTTTCCCAAACTTCTTTCGTTCTCTGTCCCTCACGTTGCCTCCCACCCGAGGGAACCGATCCCCTCCTGTGCGTGTGAGTGTGCACAAACCTATAGGCAGGGACACAGGGGCGCTGGGACAATGAGGGGTGCTGTTGCACGTGCCCCTCCATAACCTTGTTTCCTGTAATGTATTTTTTCCCTAACAGCCTATCTCCTGCTGGACGATATATTCTGCGCGTCTCAGGTCAATGTGACACTTGCAAGTTATTGTGTCTGTTGTTCTGCAGAAGCTAGTGGCTTAGTCACCCAGTCCCCCTCCTGATGCACGTCCTAGCCGTTTTGAGGTTTCTGCTCTTACCTCAAAGAGCCAGCCTGGAATGGACGTTGGTCAGTAACGGCATCTTTATGTCTAAGGATGGATTCTAGAAGTGGGACTGTGGGTCAAGGGTTACAAACATTTTATGTCTGCACAGAGGCAGGATTTGAATCCAAATGTGTCCGACTCCAAAGCACAAGGAGGACCCAGGCAAACCGGTGGCGGCATGGACCCCCCCCCCATACTATCCTGGAGCATCCTGCCTGGGGTGCAGGGAGGCCGGGATCCCAGCCTGGCGGGAGCCGTGTCCATGCGCTGCTGTCATCACCCACCCCCATCCTGGAGCCTCCGAAAGCACAGCCTGGTCCATTCTCAGAAGCAGCCTGTGAGGGAAGGGCGGGAGGGTCGTCATTCCCATTTCACAGATGGGGAAACTTGCAGAGCAGGAGGGGCAGGGCTGAGGCTGGGACAGGGATTTGGGGGCTGAGGCAGAGAGGGGAATTAGTGGCGGTAAGTTCGACTGGATGGTAGAACTCCAAAGCAGGGGTTTTGAGGCAGTCCTGGTGGGGCAGGGAGGACTGTCCCTGTGCTCTCCGAGGGGGGAAGCTGGGCCAGGCAAAGCGCCCTACCCCCTGCTCAGGGCCCCGTCCAGGGTGGGCTCCGTGCTGCTGTGGGAGGGAGACCAGATTCCCTTCTGCTCCAGCTGCCTGCGAGACGGGGCGCACGTGCACGGCTCTCATTACTGAGATGACGCGTGTGCTTTTGGCCTTGAAGGGAAGGAGCCATGGGAGGCGGACCCAGGGAGGGGACAGCGCCAGGGCCCCCTGCCGGGAAAGCAGAGTGGAACCCCAGCTGCCTGCTAGATGGAGGGCAGAGGAAGGCACGATGGTGGGGGCGGCTGGGTGGGAAGGGAGAGCTGGATGTCCCGGTCTGGGGGGGGAGGCACAAGGAAGTACTGGTCTGATAGGGGAGGCATGACTTCTACCCTCAAGGAGTTCCCAGTCTAGTGGGGCAAGTGACAGTCCTGGCCCTTAGACACCTCCCAGTTGTATGGAGAAGGCAATAGGAAACTATGAGAAAGCCTTCACCCCGTTTTCAATTGCTGAAAACCCAGCCTTATAACATGGAAGGCAGTGCCTACGTGGAGGAGTCACGTGAGGGAGGGTGGCTGCGTGGGAGTTAGAGGGACTTGGCTGGAATCCCTGCCCAACCACCAACAAGCCCTGTGGCCTTGGTGGTGTTACCTTTCCTCTCTGAGCCTATTTGCTCACTACATACAGGGATACGATTTAAGTGAGTTAATACTCATATAGCCCCAAGGGCCGTGCTTGGCTGTGAGCACTCAAATTATAATAGCTACTTGATTCATTTTATTTTATTTTTTTATTTCTCAATGTTTTAAAAGGATTTTATTTATTTATTTATTTATTTATTTATTTATTTATTTGAGAGAGAGAGTGAGGAGAAAGAGGGGCAGAAGGGGAAGGAGAGGGTCAAGTGGACTCCCCGCTGAGTGCAGAGCTGACTCGGGGTTAGATCTCATGACCCTGAGATCATGACCTGAGCCGCAATCAAGAGTCTGATGCTTAACCAACTGAGCCACCCAGGCGCCCTATTTGGACAAGTTTAAATCACGGAGGGCTTCCAGCAGGAGGAGAGCCCTGAGGCTAGACTTGGAGGACTCAGGCTCCCTTCCAAGTTCCCCTGGAGGATCTCAGCTGCTGGACCGCCTAGCCTTTCTGGGCCTCACTGCCTCTCCTTGCACTTCCTCCCCGCAGCTGAGCCAAGTACGTCAGGAGTGATGATGCATTCAAAGCAAGAGGACGTGTTTAAAGGTGGTAAAGGAAAAGTGCAATGGAGGTAATGAAAGGAGCTGGAAGATGCCCACTGGAGGCTCCGGATGATACTGGAAAAGCCACTAGAATCAAGTGCCCCCTTGCTCCTTGGCCATGAATACGGCCCACAAAGGCCACATCAGTAACTCATGTTCACCTGCCGTGGCCAAGTTCAGCGACGACCATAGGAAGCTGGAGTCAGCCCCTGCCGGCAGAGACGGGAGCGTTCACACACACCGCAGGTAGTGCTGAGACCACGAGCAGGGACGGCAGAGGCCGCAGAGGCTGGGAGGCTCTTGGGGGCAAAGCTCCTGGGAGCTCCTTTGTGGCTGGGGCGGCAGGCTGCAAGGCTGGACACTGCCTGACTGGCTTCTCTGGCCTTGACCTCAGTGACCTACCATCCCCTCTTGTCTGTTTAAACTCCCTAGCCCTCGCCAGGTGCGGCTTGGGTCCCCAAGGTGGAGGTGACAGGCGTTGTTGTTCCCGGGACAGGTGAAGCTGAATGGAACCAATGGGAAGTTGGAGGGTCAGAGACCCAGAGTCCAGCATGGTAGGAGAGAAGGCTTGACAGAGATGGGCTGGGAACTGGGGAGGCGCCCAAGGTACCGTCCCTCTAGTTTTCATTTCTCGAGCAATTGCTATGCCTCGGGTACAGTGCTGATTCTGCGCATGATCACACCGAAACCTCCCAACCACCCTATGAGCAGGGGCAACTGTTATCCCTACAGGACAGGTGAGGAAACTGAGGCTCAGAGAGGTTAAGTCCCTTTCCCCAGGTCACACAGCTGGCCAGGATTCAGATATAAGCCTGGAGAATTCCAAAGGCGGCGTAACAAGCAGGCCAGTCCTGGGAGGAAAGTTCACGGGCAGGCTGGGGTCGAACCGTCCCAGGAACATTGACAACATGCAGGAGCCGGAGCTAAGACCCAGGAAGCTGGAGTCCTCTTCTTGGGCAGGCTTTCTCTTCACCTTCACCCCATCCCCAGACCCAGAGGTATGATGGGGCTTGTCTGGCTCAAAGCTGCAGCTCTCTGGGCCCCAAGGAAGTGTCCCTTCCTGGTCAGGTTCGTTCAAGTCCACTGTCCTTGGCCCTATGCCTTGCGGTGCCCCTCACACACCCAGCCCTGCCCCCTCATATTGGGGTACTGGGGGCACTTACATAATGTCGGCCACCATCCAGCCCTCTCTGAGTCAGTGCCCCCTGGGGGGTCCTCATCTTGGACATGCCTCCTGGGTCTCCCCTGAGCCTGACCTTGGCTTGGCTTTTCCCTTTAGATTGCACAGCTCTTGCTTTTGGCTTTAGACTCTCCCCCCCACCCCGCCACCCACTCCTGGCCTCTCAGAACACATGACCTTCCCACCATGGTACCATAGTCCATGCCTGGACCCACTGCGTCCTCTCGTCTCCAGCGGTGCCTGGACGCTGGCCTGGAGGGACCGTCTGTGCCATTGTTTGAACGGCATGTTGAGGAGAGCCGTGGAAGGAAGGGTTAAGGCAAGCACGGTACGCGGGAGGAGGAGGAGGAGAGAAACAACCCAGCAGGCTGTTCTATCCAAATCCCTGCTCCCCAGCACAGGGCTGCTCACAGATAAATGGGTGAAATAGCACAAAGGTGCATAATGACACAGAGTTATTTCAAAGCGATTATGTGGGATAACAGTAATTATGTCCAAGAACAGAGAAGGTCAAAGCATCTGGTCCCACTGCTCGACTCCAGCGAGCCTCTTGCCAAGACAAGGCTGCAGGGTGAGGAAGGAGAGCAGAAGGAGGGGCGGGGAGGCGGGAAGTGGGAGGAGGAGGAGGAGGGGTGGAGAAAGGAGAGGTATGGAGCCTTGCTCCTGACCAGGGCCTCCGCGGGGGCTGCCCCAGGGCTGAGCTCCGAAGGAAGCAGAGCTATCAGTTACTTGTGTTGCCCTGGCAGCCCGGGTTCTGGTCGGTTCTTGGACATGGTGTGAGGATGACTCCCCTTCCCCATGGGTCACGTCTGTGGTGCTCATGGGCTGGGATGAGCCCTTCCCTCCTGTCTCTCCCTCATTTCTTCTCTCCCTCTGTCCCTTCCTTCTTCTCTCATTGTCTCCATCATGCTCCCCGCATGCCCACACCTGTCATCCATCCAGTCTTACCATCCATCCATCCACCCAACACTGTCCACTCCCTCACACGCCTACCCACTCTGTCGCCTGCTTTCCCATTCTCTCTCCCATCCATAGCCATGTTTCTTTTCTTTTCTTTTTAAGATTTTATTTATTTATTTGAGACAGAGAGAGAGAGAGAGAGAGAGCATGCATGAGTGGGGGGGCAGGGCAGAAGGACAGGGACAAGCAAACTCCCCCACAGAGCAGGGAGCCAGACGTGGGGCTCGATCCCAGGACCCCGAGATCATGACCTGAGCCGAAGGCAGATGCTTAACCGACTGAGCCACCAGGTGCCCTCATGGCCACTTTTCTATCACCTACCTTCCCACATTTTAATCTTCCACTATCCACGTGTCCACCCCTAACCCTGCCACATGCTCACGTTAGCACCCACCCCTGTATCCACTTCCACCTGTCTGCATTTTAGCTGTCTCCTGGTCTACGCATTCACCCACCCGCCCTTCACTGACCACCCTCCCACCTACCCACCTAGCTACCATGTTTCTTCCCTCCCTTCTCCTCCTGTCTGTCCCCTCGTCTCCCCTCCTCCTTCCCTTCTCTTCCTTCTACCCTCCGTGCATCCATTCCTTGTCTTATCCTCCTACCACCTGTTCACTGTCCACACGTCCACTGTTCACTGTCCATCCATCACCCACTGTTCACTGTCCACCTATCCACCATCCTCTATTCACTGTCCACCCATCCACTGTTCACTGTCCATCATCCACCATCCACTATTCACTGTCCACCATCCATTGTTCATTGTCCACTCATCCACTATTCACTGTCCACCATCCACTGTTCATTGTCCACCCATCCACCATCCACTGTTCACTGTCCACCTATCTACCATCCTCTATTCACTGTCCACCATCCACCTTTCACTGTTCATTGTCCACCCATCCACCATCCACTATTCACTGTCCACCATCCACTGTTCACTGTCTACCCATCCACTGTTCACTGTTCACCCATCCACCGTCCACTGTTCACTATCCACCCATCCACGGTTCACTGTCCACTATCCACCATCCACTGTTCACTGTCCACCCAACCACCATCCACTATTCACTGTCCACCATCCACTGTTCACCGTCCACCCTTGCATCCCTCATCTCTCCATACTTCATGTTCACCCTCACATCTATCCACTCATCCATTCTTCTACCCATCTGCCCTTCCTTCTTACCACCTCTCAGTTTGTCCACATATCCTTCCATCTGCATTAGTTCCTTCCTCTTCTATGTAAACCTTTAGCCCATCCAGTGTGCTCGGATGAACCCCATCATCTCCTGCTTCTATTAGTTTGTTTACGCTCCCCACCAGCCACTAGTGTCCTCCTCCTCAGGCCCGATTGTTGAAACCGTACCCACTTGTCAAAGTCTAGTCTAAGGTATCTATTTCAGGCAAGTGTAGCCTAGTAGAGAACATGTGAATCCACAGCCAGAGAGATGTCTGTTGTAATTTCTGGTTTAGCCATTCACTGGCTGCTTGACCTTGGGAAGGGGGCTCAACCTCCCCAGGTCCCAATTTCTTCATATGTAAAAGTGGTGAATGATACCTACTCTGGAAAGTAGTTAACACATTAAATAAGATTATCTAGAAGGTGCCCAGCAACATATTTGTCACCCAGGGGATACTCAACAAATGTTCGACTCCCCTGGGGAGGAAATGCAAAACTAATTAAAGACCTCCTAGACTCTCAAGTGTGTAGAGCTAAGATGGCTGGCTGGGCAGACATACTTCCGGAGGCTGACTTCTGCTTTTGTTCTCTGCTTTGCATGGTTCCCACTCCAACCATTGATATACCCACCAGAGGTGTTAAAAGCAGAGACAAAGGATATGGTTAAATCAACTTCATCTCAGCAGGGGCCCAGGACCAAACCATGGGCATCATGCCAACTGCTCATTAGAGACAAGAGAACTTGCTTGCCATGCATAGCAATGACTCCAGAGGGCTGAGCTTTGCTATTTCCAACTGGAGCTGTGTGTCTGTGAGAAAGGCCCTCAACTGAACCCTGGGGTCCTGGATGTTCCCTGCTGAGATGAACTGGACCCCAGTGGGAATGTGTACCGGATTTTCCACCTCCCACAAGGAGGCTCAGAAAGTCTATAGCTGGTGCTGTTTTCTGAAGTAAGATGTCCTTTTTGAGTGAAGATGGCTTTCTGGTCGCTATTTAGTGGTGTAGTGGAGAATCTTAAAACAGTGCTCTTTGATTTGTGACCACATCCTGGCTTGTAAACCAGCCATACAATGCTAATAAATGTAGAATAACACTCTCTCTGGGACATTAATAAAAACAGGACCTGGTTTGCAGCATTCGCCAGTTTCTGTGGTGTAAATGCTCCTGCCATTGCTGATTTCAGTCTAGGTGACATTGAATGTGGAGTTGGAAAGAGATGCTCAGCCAGACACCATCGAAGGAGCATCTCGATTGTACAGATACAATAGACACAAACGACCTTAAGAGCATAGAGAGCAATAAAATAAAATAATTATGAAGTGATGAATTTGAGTATTTATCATCTTTGTTTTTCATGTAATTTATTTAATGGTAAGTTTATATACTTTAATTTTTTGGTAATGGCTGTGTTTAACAACTGGCTCACAACATTTCTGAAAATTTAACAGTCTGCTCTCTTGGGCCATTGCGAGCCAGCTCCACCTACTTTAGTTCCTATGAATTCGCATTCCCCAGCACTCTCAGCTTCAGGGACATGGGGAGAGCATCATGCAAACGTTTGAGTTGGAGAAGTAGAGAAAACCACCTTGGCTTTGAACTTTTGCTGGGGTGCTCTCCAGGGTGAATAATGTACAGGGCTGACCGGGTATCATGTTCATGAAGAACAGATGGGAAAATGTGATTTTCTGTATCATTCAGAAGGGCAGGTGGTAAAATGAGCTTTGGCCTCCACTAGACCTGAGTTCAAATTCAGATTTTACCATTGGGTGCTAGTGTGACCTCAGGCAGTGTATTCAACCTCTTTGAACTTCTTGAATAAATCAAACAGTTTGTTAATTTGACAAATATTTATTGAGCACCTACTATATGCCAGGTGCTAGAAATAGAGCAGTAAACAGACAAAAATCCCCCTTTACATATAGCTTATATTCTTACCAAAGTATTCAATTATCTGCCATACAGTAGGTATGGTGACTGTTCTTTAGATATTATTGTTATTATTGATATTATTTAGATTTACTACTCAGATGTTATTGTTTCCTCTACTCACAGAGGTTGGATGAGGTGAGAGTGGATGGGATTCTGGTTTTTCAAAACAAGGATATATTGCCTCCAAAACCACAGCATTTTCTTTCATGGGTTTGACATTTGTAGCTTTTTAAAAAATAGAAGTTGACTCCCTGCCCTGGTGTGGTATGTCTTACCTGGATTTCACATCATCTGTTCCTTAATCATCCATCCGTCCATCCACCCATCCATCCATCCATCCACCCATCCATTCATCCACCCATCCATCCATCCATCCACCCATCCATTCATCCAACCATCCATCCAGCCATCCAAGCATCCATCCATCCATCCATCCATCCATCCATCCATCCATCCACCCATCCAGGAGGAATGCATTTCCATTTCCAATATTTCCTTCCATGTGAAGGTAGCTCAGTTATTGTAATTCTTGTCTTCTCCCCATTCGGTCCCAGTAGAGGTGGAGTGATTTATCTGATTGGTGAGTTGGCTCATGGAGCCTGGTCTTCCCCTCTTCTCCCCCACTTGGAGCTCGTCCATAGGGAGCAAGCATAATTCCCTAATCCTCTAAGACCTTCCCAGTCCAATATGTCAGCCCCTCCCCACATGTGGCTATTAGCATTTGAAACGTGGCTAGTCTGAATTGAGATGTGTCATTGCTGTAAAAATACACTTTGGAACTTGATGACATAGTAGAAAAGAAAAGATGTAAAATGCCTCAGTAATAATTTTTTATACTGACAATATGTTAAAATGATCATATGTTGGGGAATCGGGTTAAATAAAATATATTATTACAAGTACTTTCACCTGTTTCTTTTTACTTTTTTAAATATGGCAGCTGATAAATCTACTTTTGTGATTTGTATTATACTTCTGTGGGACGATGTTAGTCTGGACGTAGGCTTTGCACCTGTGCTGAGGGCTAGGAGGTGGGTGGCCTGCCCTCACCCCAAGCTGTGTGACAAGGTGGGTTGGTCTGCCTAATTCTGGGGTTCACTGAGCATGCCCATTTGGCTTTCACAGTGAGCTGTGTTCTGTTCTCCAAATTAGCCTTTATCCATACCAAAGGTGACATGTTGGCCTCCTTCTCCTTTGTCTTATTTCCCAATGTGTTCAGAACTTGGGTGGAGAAGAGGAGAACTATTTCTGGGTCTATTAAGGATGCCCTGCCATTCATTTCAACGGTACGTACCAAGCCCTTACCGTGTGCTGTGCCCCATGCTATGTGTTGAACATAAAACAGTTAAACAGTTCAGCATCATGCCTGGCCTCAGTCTGGATGAGATTTCAGATGATCATGCTAGAACAATTCCCATGTCCACAGAGGTCCCAAATTTTGCTTATGATCTCAGGGAAGTGCCTAAATTTCTGCAAGGATATCCACAGGCCTTCTAAGGGTCCCAGAACTCCTGGTTAAATACTCTTTGTTTAAAGCAGGGTTTTTCAATGTAGGCACTACCAACATTTTGGGTTGGATCATTCTTTATTGTAGCTTATCCAATGCATCATAGGATGTTTAGCAGCATCCTTAGCCTCACTGGATGTCAGCCCGGCCAGGGTTATGACAACCAAAAATGTCTCTAGATATTGCAAATGCCCTCTGGGGGATAAAATCACCCCAGCTGAGAAGCACGGAGTTGGAGGGACCTACAGCTACCTGGATTCAGACACCAACACACGGGGGCATCCTATTTCTAAACAGACTGCAGGCTCTTTGAATGCCAAGGCCACATCTTGTTCATCCCTGGGCCCCCAGGTCCTGGCCTGGTGTCCCCATACCCTGCCTGGTGTGGGGCATGTGACGGTTCAGTTTAATGGAGCCCGAATAAAAGAACAGAGACTCCTTCATTCCCCCTTCCCCATGGCATGCAAAGCTCACTCGAGGACATAGTCCTACACTACCTATTGGGCCCTGAGGAACATGATGTATTTAATTATTTTAAACTCAGACTGTGCTGAGAAATGTTCTTCACCCCCCAACTAGAAATCACTGCTTCTGAGTGAGTGAGAAAAAACATGTCTCTGAGAAGCCTCAAGCCAGATGTTCCTCGGGCGCCCCTGGTCTCAGCCTCCTCCCGCTGCTGCAGCTGTGAGTCGGGCAGGCACACGTGGGCGTGCAGCCCCCCTGCCTCGGACCCCAGGCCCTGTGGCCTCTGCCACCTTCAGTGCAGACCCAGGATCGGGCATCCTCACGGCCTCCGCAGTGCTCCCCACCGGCGCCCCGGGAACCTGGCCGATCAGGGAGTGGGTCTAGAGCTGGCTGCTTTTGAATGAATGAACAAGAAATTGAGCAATGAGAAGAACGAGGGCTTTGGGGTTAGACAGAGCTGGTTCAGATCCCAGATTGCACCCTTTTATCTGCTAGGTGATCGTCAGAAAATGACTCTCCCCTCTCTGAACCCCACTTCCTCGCTGGGAAAGTGGGAATGTGGGTTGATTGTCTATCTCTAAGTACCTTCCCGCACTGATGGTTGAGGGTTATTTTTAGTCCAGAGGACTGTCATTGGCTCTTGCTTTGCTTTGCTCAGGCGAATTCATTTTCCATTGTAAGGCGATTGGGGCAAAAATGGTTCTAGTTCATTCTCGTTCAGCCACACTGTCCGTGTTTTGAGGTTTCTGCTACAGACTTCTGTCCCATGCTTCCTCTCAGCTTCAGTTTCTAGGCTCAGCAAACACCCCGAGCAGTAGTCGTTATTTTGTTACTGAGTCTCTTATTTCATCCTCACTGGGCCCCCTCCATGCCTCAGTTTCCCCGTGTGCACAATGGACGTAATAAATAGTTCCTACCTAACAGAGTGGCAATAATCATGATTAGCCCTCTATGCAGATGAGGCGACATGCCTCGTCCAAGATGACTTGATGGCAAGCGGTAGAGCTAGGATTAAAACCTGGGTGTGCCGGGGCCCAGAGCACAGGCTCAGGTCACTGCCTTCCAGGTCAGAGACCATTCCTCCCAAATGGTGGGAAGTGTGGCTTTGCGCTGAGGGCACGTGTGTGTGCAAGACTTCAGGGGGGTCCACAGGTAGGAGTATGTGAGTGGGCACCTGTACATGGGGGCTTGAGGCTCTGTGCAAGCATGCCTGTGCTCACTCGGCAGATGTTTGCTGAGCCCCTCGGCTGTCAGGCGTCAGGTGGGAACAAAGGTGCTGCCTCTTTGCTTCTTAGAATCTAGCAGTAGGGGGACAATGGCAAGTTTAATTGTACATACACTACAAGGTGAGGGAGGGCCATCAGGGTGGGGGAGCACAGAGCAGAGCAGGACAATCAGGAGAAAGGGAAAAGGAAGAACACTTTTAAATAGTGAGGTCAGGGTAGGCCTCACCAAGAAGGCACTATTTTAACAAAGACTTGAAGGAAGTGAGGAATTGGCTGTGTGTGGCTGTTTGGGGGAAGAGTGTTCTAGACTGAGGGAATAGTCAATGCAAAGGCCCTGAGGCAGGCATGTGCTTGGCGTGTTGAAAGCACAGCAAGAGGATCAGTGGGGCTGGAGTGGGGTCCACTCAGTCGAGAGCAAGAGAAACCCTGGGGGTAAGGCTGTATAAGGCTCTGGGTCAGAGAAGGACCTGGGCCTGACTCTAAGTGACCCCGAGGGAGTGAGGGCTCTGAGTAGAGCGAGCGTGGATGTGGGAGAGGCAGAGCTTGCCATCCAGGGCCCCACGTCAGATGGAAGGAGCTCCGGGACGCCTGCCCAGTGGTCTCCTATGCATGGTCTCGCCATCCAGCGTGGAGGTGCAGCGTCCTGTAGCCTCTTCTCCCAGAAGCATCTGGAACCCAGCACTGAAACCCAAAGTTCTGCTCGCCAAGGCCCAGCTGCCCAGCTCGAGCTCCCTGGACACACCAGCTCCTTAAAACTGAGTTTTCTCTCCCCTTCCCCACCAGCCTGGAGCTTTTCATCTCCTGTTTTGTCCCCTTGGACAATTATTTATTATTTCCTTCTCCAAAGTGTTTCTGAGACACAGCTCTTATGAAAGATGCTGCACTGAATAAAGCGGGATGGCATCATAATTCACCCTGGTTCCAGCTGAAATATTTGAACGACAACACATTACTGTCCAATTTTGCTGCTCTCTGCTTCAAGGGGGAGGCAGGAACCCCCAGTCAGGGTGCTCCGAGCTCTTTTCAGAGTTGCGAAGAATGGATTTGGCAGCTGCGGTGCTGAACGGTGGGCCATGAGGAGCCGCGGGCTGGGGGCCGCCACTGAACACGGTCCAGAGGGTCTTCTGCCCTGCCTACCCCCTCAGACTGGGAAGTCCTGCCGCGCAGGGACCTGACGTTTCCTCCTTCCGTGGTGTCTCCCGTGGTACCTGGTCCAGGATGCTAAGTGAGCTGTTGTAAGGTGCAGCTCTGCAGTCGGGCCTGCCTGGTTAAGTGCCACCCCCACCTCCTGATCGCTGCCTACTCTTGGACCAGACTCTCGAGCCTCAGTCTCTGGACCTCTATAATGGGCATGCAGATATCTACCCAAAACTCAGCTGTGGGGGTCACCAGGAGATAATGGGTGTGCGTTATCTATGCCTACATAGCAGATGACTCCAAATTTAGCAGCTTAAAGAAACAAACATTT
This sequence comes from Phoca vitulina, assembly GCF_004348235.1. Taxonomy (NCBI): domain Eukaryota; kingdom Metazoa; phylum Chordata; class Mammalia; order Carnivora; family Phocidae; genus Phoca; species Phoca vitulina. The sequence goes on along the minus strand of NW_022589705.1, from coordinate 88,378,736 downwards.
ATGACTTCACAGTTTCTGAGGGCGGGGGAGTCCAGATGCAGCTGAAGATGATTCTGGCTTAGGGTCGTTCAAGGGGTTTCTTTCAGTCGAGATGTCGTCTGGGCCTGGGGCTGGAGGACCTGCTTCTACAAAGCCACACTCCAATGCAGGTCCGAAAGGTCTGCTTTCCTTGTGACACGGACCCCTCTGAGGGCTCATGATGTGGCAGCAGGCGGCAAATGATCAAGACAGCCACTAATATGGAAACCCCACTGTCTCCCTGCCACCGGCGGTTTGAGTAAATTTACAGGACTCTGCAATCATCACTACAATCCAGGTTAGAACATTTCCATCGTCCCCAAAAGTTACCCTGTGCCCATTCACAGTTCATCCCGGCTCCTACTCTCAGCTCCAGGCAACCACCATCGTGCTTTCTGTCTTTTATACATTTGCCTTTTCCAGTCATTTCCTACAAATGGAATCATAGAATGTGTAGCGTTTTCCAGCTGGAGTCTCTCTCCTAGCAAAATGTTGTGGAGGTTCATCCATGTGGTCGCACAGATCAAGAGTCCATTCCTTTTTATTTGCCTAGGAGCATTCTACTGTATGGATATACCACATTTTGTTTATCCATTCATCAGTTGATGGATATCTGGATGGTTTCCAGTTTTTGCCTGGGATGAATCATTGTGTAGCCATGAGCACTGACGTTCGTGTCTTTGTGTGGATGTGTTTTCCTTTCTCTGGGGTAGATTCCTAGGAGTGGTGTTGCTGAGTCATGATAAATTTACGTTTATCTGTTACAAGAAGCTGCCGAATTGTTTTCCAGGGTGGCTCTACCATTTTAAATTCCCACCAATGGTGCGTCAGGGTTCCAGGTGCTTTGCATCTTGTGGAAGCTTGGTGTTATCTGTCTTTTTGATGAAAGCCATTCTCGTGGATGTGTAGTGCTCTCTCATTGTGGTCTTCATTTGCATTTCCCTAATGACTAATTGTGTTGAGCATCTTCTCTTTGGCTTGTTAGCCATTCATACATCTTCTTTGATGAAATGTCTATTCCAATCTTTTGCCTATTGGGCTTTTTGTCTTATTGTTTAAAGTTATAAAAGTTCTTTATATATTCTGATTACGAGTCCATTATCAGATCCATGGTTTGCAAATATCTCTTCCCAGTCTGTGGTTTGTCTTTTTATTCTCTCGGTGGGGTCTTCTAAAGTGTGAAAGTTTTTAACTTTAATAAAGTCCAGCTTATCAATTTTGTTTCTTTTATTGATCATGCTGTTACTGTCATACATGAGAACTCTCTGTCCAACCCAAAGTCATGAAGATTTTCTCCTATAATTTCTTCTGAAAGTTTTATAGTTTCAGTTCTTACGTTTAGATCTATGATCCATTTGGAGTTGATTTTTGTGTATGATGTAAGTCAAAAGCCCAAGCTGGTTTTTTTCCCATGGGGCTATCCAACTGTCCTAGCACCAATTGGTGAAATGATCATTTTTTCCCCCCTCCATTGACATCTTACGTCCTTCATTGAAAATCAGTTGGCCATAAATTTAAGGATTAATTCCTGGACGCTTAATTCTGTTTTGTTGCTCTCTATGTTGATCCTTGTGCCGAGACCACACTGTCTCGTTTACTGTGGCTTCCTGGTAAGTTTTGGAATCAGGTGGTGTGAGTCTGTCATCTCTGTCTTTCTTTTTCAGAGCTGTTTTGCATTTTTCCACTTGCTTGGCATTTCCATATAAACTTCGAGATCTGTTTGTCAATTTCCACAAGAAGGCCTGCCAGGATCTAGGTGGGATGCTCATGTCTTTCATGACCTACTCTCGAAAGTGTCATGCCATCAATTGTGCCAAATTCTTTTGGTCACATGGACCAGCCCTGGCACAGTATGGGAGGGGACCACACAAGGGTGTGAATCCCAGGAGGCGAGATCACAGGGGCCATCCTGGAGCCCTACTGCCATCCAATGGACATGGATGCTCACAGGGAGTAGTGAGGGCCTGGGTTTGCAGAAGGCCTTTACTGCTGACCCTTCAAGGTGCCCATCAACTCCCTCAGGTTCTTCTCTCATCTTTCTGATGATGTAAGTGTGGAAGCTGAGGTCCGGGGACAGGGTGGGGGTGCACCAGAAGTGGGAGATGACAGAAAGCCAGGCTGTCATCTAAGTTCAAGTGTGCTTGTGGACTTGGGTACTTTCAAGGGGACTTTGTCTTCTCCCATCACACTGGGACCTTCCTGTAAGCGGCTCTAAAGGACTGGAAGCCTCGGTTTCACCGGTGGTAGTTGGACTCATCGGGTGTCTTACTCAGTTGGGGATCTCATAAGTAACCTGATGCTGGCAAAAAATAAGGTACCAGTTGTTGCCACAATACGGCTGTATAACAAGTCATCTGCTAACTCAGCTGGGTTACAAATACAAGCATTTCCGCTCAAGCTCACAGAACTTGCTGATCCAGGATGGCTTGGTCTGTTGGCTCTGGTTCCACCCGCAGGTTAGGTGGGCTGGGCTCCAGACTGCACACTGGGCTCAGGTCTGCCTTGCATGTATTTTCACTGGGGCTTGGGCAAGGGCAGCAGCTTCCAGGTTGGCTCACCTGGCTCAGTGCCAGGAAGTGAGTAGAAACATGCAACGTGATTGAGGCTTCATCCCAGAATCGTCACAATATTGTTCCTGTCCACAACCCATCAGCTAAGTCAGGTCACACGGCCACGTCCAAGTCCGTGGGGAGGAAATGCGCTCTGCTCTGTGTGCTGGGTGGTTCTGCAGGAGCACATGGGAAAGGGTGTGGATGTGCAATTTTAATAGGGGGAGAGCATGAAGGATTGTGAATCATGTCCAGTCTACCACATGTACCAACGTATGTGAATGATTTGTCTTTAAACAAATAGTTAGAGTAGATGTCAGGCTGTCCCTGGATGGGCATGTTCAGCAGTCAGTCCGGTGCACTGATGGGCTTTTGGGAGAGGACAGAAGGGGCCAAGTTACATCACGTGGACTCCTGGGGAATCACCGGTAGCTCCATGCAGTCTTTGCTGAGCAGAAGGTCGGAGCTGTGCTTCACACTTGTGAGCATCCTGTGCTCTGTGTGCCAGCCTGGTGAAAAGGGTGACTGACATATGATTGTCACTGCTCTAGGTAGCTTCATCGAGCAACATGGCCAATGTCATGCTAAGTGCCAAGCTTGATTAATCCTCCCAACAACCCAAAGACGTGGGTTGAATTATCATCTCCATTTTATAGAAGAGGAAACCAAGACACAGATGGATCAAGTCCCTTCAGATCACCTGGCTGGGGTTGGAACAGAGAGCTACCTGGTTGCAAACACGTGCAGTTGCCCACTCGACTTTCCTAGGACTCCCTTGGGGCAGAGGTTTCATGAAAGTTGACCTGAACTCAAGTCTAAGCACTGACTCTGTAACTTACGGAGCTCTCTGGCAACAGAATTGGTGTCCTGCTCTCCATTAGGGGAGGTGAGTGCCTCACCTTTGGAGGTATTGGCACGGAAGTTAGACGGTCGTCTTTCAGGGATGCTGGGAAGGTGTTTAAAGGAGCTGGGGGCTGAACCAGTTCATACCAGGAATCCCTTCCAGCACTGAGCTCAAAGTCACTTGGTCAATTAATGCCAGGACCACAATTCGAATCCAGGTCTCCTGACTCCCAGATTTTATAAGCATGGACTGTCACTTCTAAAGGCCATTAGGGTTCATCTGGTCCAACACCCTTGTTTTACAAAAATGAAGGGTAACTAAGGGCCAAAGAGGAGACCACAGAAGGACATCTCCAGACTTAGTGACAATGCTGGACTTAAACTTTGGTCTTCATGGTGCCCCTCTGCCTCTCCTTCCAAATCCTGGGCTCTCGGGGAGGGGGGCATGCTGGGAGGCTGCTGTTTCCCCTGCCTGGGCCGGGAAGGAGTTAACAAGATAACTAAGTGACAGCCACACTCAGCGGCAGGGTTTCTTGTTTAGAAATGCAAATGCCTTGCAATGCCATGCTCAGTGCTTCACGTTTTATGCCACACAAATTACTCTTTTTTTCCCACCCTCTAAGGCTTGTCTGGGATTGTTTGTACTACAAAAACCAGAGGGAATTGAGCCATTTGCTGGAACAATCCAGCTAAATCTGGCCTCTGGGATGAGGCCTGCCTCAGCAATGAGGGCCCTTGCTCCCTCCTTGCTTCCTCCCTCTGGCTGGGATGGAGGGCAGGCTGCATGGACACAGCCTCCTGCCCTTTTTGGCTCCCTCCTCCCAAGGACCAGAGATGGGCCCGAAGGTCAGGGCAAGCACACCATGGGGGTGTCATCTCCATTACACAGGTGGGAAGACAGAGGTGGGGATCTTCATTCAGGTCTCCATTCTCTCTCACTCTAGGAGACCCAAGGGCAGATCTCAAGTTTCTGACGGATGGCAACTACTCGCTTTTGTTCTCTAGGTCCCACCAGCTTTATTTCTGTGGTGTTGGCAAGTCACGCAACGTTCACGGGCTGTCCTGTGTGCTCTGAGGTGGCCAGTTTGGTTACCAGCTTAGTCCTCTCCATGAGGGTCATTACTCTTATTTCATAAAAAGGGAAACTGAAGCTCAGAGAGTGAAGGGTCATGTTCAGCCACATGGAGTCATCATTAGGTACATCAAAAATGGCTGTCTATTGGCTATTTCACATGGTTCAGCTTATATAACTTACCCTTTGTCTAATGACAGCAAACGCATCTATTGTATTTTAGTTGGACCTCGTTACTGATGATTTACTGACTCGTTGGCTTCTGTTTTGATGAGGGGCGTGGCTATGTTAGGTGGGCTCGCATTTCTGCAAGTCCCTACTTCACGGCAGTTACCTAGGCTCAGTCAATGTGTCCGCGGGCTCCTAAGTGTCATCAAGGCAGGAAACCTTCCTTCAACTATCCCCTGACTCTGCTGCACTAGGCGTCTGCTCCTCTCTAACAAATGGCCCTGAAACTTAGTGACTTGAAACAATAGACATTCATTATTTCGGTTTCTGTGGGTCCGGAATTCAGGAACAGTGTGGCTGGGTGGTCCTGGCTCAGAGTCTGTCATGAAGTTGCAGTCAAGATGTTGGACAGCGCTGTAGTCATCTGATGGCTTGGCTTGGATTGGGGGTCTGCTTCTAAGAAGGTTCACTCATGTGGCTATTGGCAGGAGGACCCAGGACCTCATCACATGGGTCTCTTCATAGGGCTGCTTGGGTTTGTTCCCCACATGGCACCTGGCTTCCCCCAGAGCAAGTGATCCAAAGGGGAGAAAGAGGGAAACCACAATGCCTTTTATAACCTCCCCTTGGAGGTCACGGTCTGTCATTTCCTCCTTACTCTGCACATTAGAAATATGATGTTAGGTAGAGCCCACACTCAGGGTCTATAGAAGGGAGGGATGTTAAAGAATTTGTGGACATATATTAGTACCATCATGTTCAGCCCTGGCCTGGATGCTGATAATATACAGAGTGGGAGAAACTTCCTGGTGTTCTTTCTGGAGTTTTGTCCTTAAGCTGATCACCTCTAATATTTCTCTTTGGCTAACTGAACAGTGACCTAAACAGTTCACTAAAAAAAAAAAAAAAAAAGTCCATTGGTTCTTCTCTTATGTGCCTCTCCCAGGTGGGAACATAGTGGAGAGCATGAGGGACAGCCTCTGGTCTCTGCTCTCCAGGTGGACCAGCCCCCTTCTTCCTTGGGCATTACTGTATTATTAACTGATTCCATGGGATGTGGACTAGACCATGGAGCTTTGGGGAGGGGAGGTTTTGGGGTATCATGGGACAGGCACCGAACTGGGGAAAGGAAGACTGGGTTTTATGCTGATCTGCACAAATGGGCTGCAGGACTCTATCAAACAGTCACGACTCTGGGCGCTAATGGCAGAAAACCCGGCCCAAACTGGCTCAAGCAGAAATAGAAAATTTAATAGTTTATTTAAGTGAAAAAGATCAAGGGCAGATCAGGCTTCAGGAGCTGCTTGAGTTGAGTGCTCAGTGTTGTGGAGACGGAGGTGGCTCGTTGGTCACTGAAGGTTCAGGCTCCTTCTTTCTTAGTGCAGAATTGTGGCCGAGAAGCAGGCCAGGCATGAACTACATTTCCCAGCCTCCCTTGCACTCAGGCACGGCCATGTGCCGGTCACCACCAATGGAAGAGGGTGGAAGTGGTATGCATGGCTTCTAGACCAAGGGGCTTAAGAAACAGATATGCTTCCACCACCCTATCTCCCCGCAAGGACTGAGTGCGGAGAACTCCAAGGCACTAGGGGAGGGTGCGGCACGAGGTAGAAGGATCCTGGATCCCAGATCATCTGAAAGACCGAGGTCAGGCTGTTATATGAATGAGAAATAAATTTTTATTGGCCCAAGCTGCTGAGATTTGGGGGTTTATTTGTTATGGCAGCTACTGCAGATGCCCCCAGGACCTCCTCCAGCTCTCTTCTCTGTCTTCTCTGTTGGCTCCATGGGATCGCAATATGGTTGCCAGCAAGTCAAAAGCTCCTCTTCCCAGGTTCAAGCATGAAAGACTGTGTGCTGCCCTCCTAAGAGTATGAACAAAGTCTCAGACTTTGTATCTCATTGCTTAAGTTTGTGAGGTTATCCCAGAATGAATTACTGTGTTCAGGGGGTTGCAGGGCTTGAACCGGTCGGCCCAGTGCACGTTCATCCCTGGAGTCCATTGCACGTGGGCTGACATTGGGGATGGGGATGGGGTGCTGCACATTTGCCCATCACCACTAACCTGGGCTTCAGTGTCCTTCCAGGTCTATAAGAGTGCTGGACATGGGGGTGCTGTGGAGGGGTTCTTGGGATGGAATGGCCTGGAAAGCTGCCCAGCCTTGACATCTGTGACTTGGCGATGCTCAAGTTCCTCCCAGCTAGGACATCGTGGAAGTGGCTTGTTTGGGCTCTGGGTTGACTCTCCCAGCTGAGCATGTTCTATCTCCTCCATCCTTTTGTTCTTCCTCACATCCACGCAGGGCACTTTCTGGAAGGACATCAATGTCTGGGCCCAAAGCGTGCGGTTTTGAACATCACTCGCTCGGTCTCGCCCGCTGCCAGCACACTGGTTGGTTCCTGCCATCCCGGACCCTTTGATCAGAAGGAATTCATCAGAGCCCCTCTCTCCCCCTGAGAGGCAGTGTTTTCATGTCCTTGCCTGCGTCGCTGGTCTAGCCTCGCCTAATGGGGACGCGGTCCGTGAGGCGCTTCGTGTGGCAGATAATGAGGTGGATGACTCTTTCAAACACCTCCTCCCAGAGGCCCTCCAGACTGCCCCTGGTCCACGCAGAGCTCTCTGAACTCCCAGGTGATTTCTACTTCGGCACCTAATTGTAGTCTGTCCTTTAAATGAACAGTTTCGTCCTCTTCCGTCTTGTGTAAAGTCCTTCAGGACAAGAATATATTTTCTCTTTTCTTGTGTTCCCCATGGGTCCTTGGGCAGAACTGAGTGCAGAGTCAAGGACATGAAACAAAATCAAGATGACATTTATTTAACATGGGCTAACTGTCGGACACCCCACTGGGCGCGTTTGCATCGGGGCTCCCATGTGGTTCTCACCAGCATCCCTGTGAATTGGATATTCGGACACACATTTTTACGCACAAAGAAAGTGACACTTAAGACAGACTGTGTCACACGCCCAAGGTCACATAAAGAGGAAGAGAAAGGATGACAATTCACATGCATGGCACTGTGATCCATTCAGTGTTTGTGTCTTCCGTGGGCCCTGCGGCCGGGTTGGGGGAGGGGCAATCCGAACAGAAGAGGGTTCTCTGTTACTCAGGGTTTAGGGGCGGGGGCTCTGGACTAGGGCTCTGTGGGTTCAGATCCCACCTTGAGAGCTGAGCCATGCCACCGGACACCAAGCGCTGCCTCTCTCCAGCCTCAGCTGTCTGATTTTTGGGGAACCCGTGGAGGTACAGGCTGTCTGTTTCTCCCATTGCTCCATGCCACTTCATTTACCAGTCCCTTGGTGCAGCCCTGATTTGGCGCTTATGGTATGCCTGAAATGATTCTAAGTGCTTTACAAGTATTAGCTCATTTCGGGCTCATCCTATGAAGTAAGTGCTCTTGTTATCCCTATTTTGCAGATGAGAAAACTGAGCTCAGAGAGGCTAAGTGATGGGCCAAGCGTTAGAACTAGAGCTCAAACCCAGTCTGCCTGGCTCCAGAGTCCCTGCTCTTAGCCTCTATGTTCAACTGTCTGTTTATTTAATAAATAGTGGTTGAATCGGATTGAATCACCCCAGTGGATTTTGGCCAGGCCTGGTTGGGGGGAAGTTTTCATGAGTCCCCTGCGGCGCTGAGCCAACCATGTCCATCTTTCCCCTGGACTGTGATTCAGGAATGAAGTCACACTTCCCCGAGGGAGGCCCCGACGAGGTTCCAAGCAGAGCCGGCAGCGCGGCCTCCACCAGCTTCTCCGAGCTCCGGAGCCTGGGCTGCCCAGTATGGTCCAGAGGCTCCGAAGTGCGATGCTCTGCTGAGACCTGGATTGGTGGTGCCAGGAGCTGCCAAGCCCTCTCTGTAGGCTGCACCCCCTGTCCTCTACCCACAGCACCCCTGTTCTCTACCCCCTCCCGCCTTGAGGCAGCCCGCAGGCTCTCACTCTGGTGCCTGCACTGCAAGGCTTTCCCCACACAGAGCGGGTTTCAAAGGTGTCTTGTTTGATCTTCGGGGTCTCTTTTTCCCTCTGCTTGACTGGCAGCTATCCTGCACGAGCTCTGACAGATCTCGGGATTATTGCACAGTCCCTGGCATGGCTGACGATGGCAGCTGAGGCAGGAGGAACCGAAATTGGCCAGCTGGCAGCGGCCGGGCTTGGGGACTGATCCAAATGTGCCTTCTTTCCTCGGGCCTTCTCTTCCCTTTGTGGCTCAGGCTGTTTGCAATTCAAGACGCCCTTTGAGGATGACTGCGCTCCCTGAGGAAGCAGGGCCCGGAGACACAGATCCAGTGCAGAGCCTCACTGCCTGTTGTCTTCCATCACCACGGGCTCTTTCTTTCTCTTTGGAATTGAGTAGGAAATATTTCCACCCGCAGACAGGTGCAAATGACATTGACCAAGTGCTATTTACTAACCACTGGGAGTTCATCTTGCATTTCAAAAGTGTAATTACACGTGGGTGGGCTCAGGTACGCATCCACCTGCCCTCCCTCAATCCCAACAAAAGCACTGCCCATCGTGCAGCCAGGCATGGTCTCCAAAGTGTTTCCGTATCCTTTACCTACTTTGAAGGAGGCAGGTGGGTATAAGTACCCCCCATCTTACAGATGAAGAAACCAGGTTTCAGAGAGGTGGGCTACGCCCTGCCGTTGAGCACACACCAGAAGTGATGGCACCAACATTCAAAAGCAAGGTTCGTCCACACAGCCCCCACCTCCTCCGGTACCCCCCCAGATGTCAAAGCAAGGAGGACAAGGGACAACTCTGTTGTCATTGTCTGTGTGTGAGCTGTATCTTCTCTGTGTCCTCGGTCCCCGGGCACCTGCTGGCTCTCGGTAAACACTTGTGTGACCTTGACTATGAGAAGGGGTTTGCTTGGGAGAGGGATCAGAATAATGACTCTAGGACTCCAGATTAGGTTCCTGGGGCCGCTGTAATGAAGTACCATGAACCGGATGGCTTAAAACAACAGAAATTTATTCTCTCACGGTTCCAGAGTTTAGAAGTCCAAAGTCAAGGTGATGGTGGAGCCAGGCTCCCCGTTAAGGCTCCAGAGGAAAATCCCTCCTTGTCTGGAAGATTCCTGTCCTCCTTGTCTGAGATGCTGGGGGTTGCCGGCAATCCTCGGCCTTCACCGGCTCGTAGGTACCTCACGCCAACCCCAGCCCCTGTGGTCACACGGCCTTCCTCCCCCGGTGCTCCTCTGTGTCTCTCTGTCTCTGCAAGTCTCTGTCTCTTTGGAGGAACCAAGGAGACCCAGCCCAGTCCAGGACGATCTTATCTTAACTAATTACACCTGCACCGACCCTATTAACAAATAAGACCTCATCCTGAGGTTCTGGGTAGACATAAACTTAGGGGAGGTACCATTGAACAGGGTACAGATTCTAATCCGTCGCGTGCCAGCCGCGTGCCCTTGGGACAGCCACTTACCTTGTTGGAGCTGAAATTCCTCATTTGCAAAAATGGGGCCAAATAGGGTCTACTCATGTGAGAATTCTGAAATTAAGTGTAGTAATAATGCCACCGCACCTGGTGTTCTGCAGACACCACACATAGCTGCGATTTTTCTGATTACTATTATTTCTATTATTAGATGAAATGCGAGGTGAATGTAGAATGGCGATGTTTATGTTTAGAAGGGGATATATTTAGAAGGTGATGAATTCCAACAGGGGCGTGCACAATCTATTTGCTTATTTATGTGTTTATAAGTACTGGGGCTTACAGGAAGACAGCAAATAACACCTCACTCTGTGTCCAAGTTTGGAACCAATTGAGAAACAGATGCCTGAGTCAGACAGAAGGAGGTCAGATGTCATCCTGATCCTGAGGAAGCCATGTGGAGGATGTGGCTTGATTTTCAGCCCCCTTCCTCCTGCTCAGCTCACTAGCAGAGCATCGCAGAGCTGGACAGAACAGGCAACTCTGGTCCTACTCCTTTACAGAACGCCCCCACCCCGGGGGTGCCCTCTGCAGGCAGGGTGCCAAGGAGGGTGGAGTGTAACTGCACATGCTCAGTGCCATCCCAGACTCAGGGATCCAAGGGCTGGGGGAAGGGGGATTATCAGAAGACAGGAACCCCAGGGGAGGACATTCCTCCAGCGGGTATATAAAAGTAATCCTGGAACTGCCACCTTCTAGCTGGGAGACCTGTAGCAAGTGACTTAGCCTCTCTGAGCCTGTTTTCTCATCTGTAAGATGGAGACTAGAAGAGATCTTCATTCTTAGGTCTGAGTGTGAATGAAATGATTTAGTACCTGTGAAGTACTTGGAACAGTGTCTGGGTCAGAGCAGGAGCTTAGTTAATATCGGCTTCGACTTTTATTATCTGCCTCATCCCTACTGTGCAAGGGCCAGGGAACCTAAACTTTACCCCGATGCTTCTGTAACATAATCTGATTCTGGGAAGGGGGTGGAGCACGGCGACCCCACCCGCCCTCAAGATTCTTGAGAAAATGTACTTCGTGGTAAGTCTTAGACTGTAGAGTGCTTTCTGAGTGAAGGGAGCTTTGATGTTATTGTGAAACATGAGAGCTGTTGGCAGAGCCCCTCTCCTGTTGCCCAGGCTTGGAGAATCCTGGAATGAAGAAGACTCCTGGCATTTGAGCTGGGCTGTGGGTAGGGTCATGGGCAGGCAGGAGGCCTCAGCAGCCTTGTGGATATGGAGAAGTCGGTGCCGGGGGATGTTGGGATGCTGCGCGGGAGGATGACATCACCTGGAAAGCACTCTGCTCATCTCTCTCCAGCCTAGAGCAAAGGAGAGAAGGAGAACATGCTGGCTGGCTGGCTGACTGGGAGGCTTTCTTTTCCCCGAGCATCCGTCACGCTGCCCAAGGAGCTGGCTCCTGCCTGGAACTGACCCTTCCGGGACTGAGTGCCTGGTGGCACAGCTGTGCAGAGATGGATGTGGGCCCCTCATAAGTGGTTCTGCAGGCCAACGAGCCTGGTGCTGCCCCTGAGCACAGAGGAGGGGGTGGGGAGAGGGGGCAGATGGCAACTCAGAGCCCTGTCCCAAAGGTTTACATCCTGGAATGTGGTGCCCCAGGCTGTACTGAGTCTACAGAAATTAGTGGCCGTCTGAGTGGTTGACCTCTCAAGACATTCTAACATCAAACAGAATGAATGTGTTATGAGGAATTTTGGATTATCCAGGCACCAGGCTCTTTCCCTGGTCTGGATAAGGAGGAAACAGCTTGAATTTGAGTCTTTGAGCAAGTTACTGAATCTCTCTGAGCCTCAGTCTCTTCACCCATACAATGGAGATGATGATGGAGCACCCTCCTCTTCATTGGGGATGTAATGAGGATTAGCAGACAAAATCATGTGAATATCTTAGCACACTGCCTGGCACATAGTAAGTGCTTAATGAATGTTAGCTGTATCAACAGTGATGGTAGGAATGGTGGTGGTGATGCTGGTGGTGATGCTGGTGAGGATGGTGGTGATGGTGGTGAGGGTGGTGGTGATGGTGGTGATGGTGGTGGTAGTCGTGATGATGGAGATGATGATGGTGGTGATGGTGGTGATGGTGATAGTGGTGATGGTGGTGATGGTGATGGTCATGATGATGGAGATGATGGTGGTGATGGTGTTGGTAGTGGTGATGGTGGTGATGGTGGTGATGGTGTTGGTGGTGGTGGTGGTGAGGATGGAGATGATGGTTGTGATGGTGTTCGTGGTCATGGTGGTAAGGATAGAGGTGATGGTGGTGATGGTGGGAGTGGGGGTGATGATGGTTGTGAGGATGAAGGTGATGGTGGTGGTAATGATGGTGGTGTTGGTGGTGATGGTGGTGGTGAGGATGGAGATGATGGTAGTAATGGTGATGGTGGTGATGGTGCTGATGGTGGTGATGGTCATGATGATGGAGATGATGGTGGTGGTGGTGGTGAGGATGGAGATGGTGGTGGTGGTAGCGGTGATGGTGGTGGTGGTGGTGGTAGTGGTGATGATGGTGATGTAGTTCTAGGCCTGGGATTTGGTGCTGGTGTTATGGAGATTTAAAAAGGAAGGCGGGAGACATAAAAATGTAATTGGTAATTGCCATACTTTGTGTGACAAGAGCAGTTATGAGGAACATGAGGCTGAAGTGATCAACTCTTCAAGAAAATGCTTGTTTTAAAAAATCAGTCGTTTGCCATATTTTTAAGAAAGTGAAAGGCATTGATTTCATGGAGGGGAAACCACCCATGCAGTGGCTTGGAGGCATGAAATAGCAGTGTGTTCACTGTTGCTGAAGCGTGAAGCCTGGGCTGGGGCTGGGGTGGTAAGGCATGGGCTGGAGAGGTAGGTAGGGCATCGAATGAGACAACAAGGAATCTGGCCTTGTTCTTACAATGATGGGGAAGTACTGACCACATAGCATAATTGGATCAGCTGGGACAAGGGATAGTCAGGGACCCCTGATGGTACCGGCTCTTGTGTATATGGGGGGGGTGATGGTGGGTGGGGGAAGGCTTAGAACAGCCAGAGACCCTGAGGAATGGGTATTGTCCCGTAGTGGGGCTTCAGCGGCTGGAGGTGTCAGTGAATTTGGGAGCTGGTGTGGGAGCCGGAACTGGGGAAACCAGGATGCTGGCTCAATCGCCAAGTCCACTTTGGTTTCTGTTTAGTCCCCGGCCCAGTGCTTTTGCTACAGAAAGGCTCCAACACTTCTCAGCCTGACTTATTCTGGGACCGGAGCTCTCCCTAAGCCAGGGCCCCAGCTACACAAGGAGCCTTGATTATGCTCATTCTTTCATTCCTTCATTCATTCAATGTCTGCTTTGCTCAGTGCACGAGGGATTACAGTGGTGACCGAGACAGACGACGTCTTGACCCTCATGGAGCTTCTATTTTAATGGACATCCCCCATTCGATTGACCCTAACCCTGGCTGACCCTTAGCCTTGGTCAGAGACTAGGCCTGTAGCCTGCTCCTCAGGAGAAGTCTGGCAATGCCAGATGATCCTGCCTTCCACAAACTCCATGGGCACCCACCACTTTATCAGCAGGTGGGAGGGGAGCACACAGAGGCCCCTCGGGGTGGGGGGGTGCAGAGAGGGTCTGGATGCCTCAACAGAATCTGCTCGCTCTGCTAGAGGAGCTGTCTGTCAATAGCCTCAAGTAAGAGTTGAATACAATTGGCGATGGCTTTGCCCTCTGACTACCCCAAAGTGCTGAGGGCGTGGTCCCAGGTCTGTGTACACTTGTGTGTGTCTGTCTTAATGGTGTGGGGGACTGGAACCTTCCCAGAGACAGTGGGTCCTAAGCCATGTTTTCCAGGCTGGGTGTCTCCCTCTCTAGACCGTGCCCTCCTGGAGGGCAGGGGTTGGGTCTGTCATGTGCCCAGTGCAGGACATGGAAGGTTCTAGAAGCTTTGCTCCTGTGTGTTGAATGAATGCATGCATGAATGGAGGAGCTTGAGGGAGGCTCAGGGGAGACGGGCTGTTTCCAGCCAGTTCTCCCCCTTGCTGGGAGCCGGCGCCTTGCCCCCCCGGCTGGTTACCGCAGGCCCAGGCAGCAAACCCTGTGGAAATATAGAGTGTTATCTAAATGCTAAATAGCAGCAGTAACAGCAGAGATGGGCTCTATGAACAATGTGCAGGCTTATTGGCCATATCCTGCCTCCTGTCCTCCCCGATACAGACGCTGTTCTAGAAGGCCTGTCGGGCCCGGTTAGCGCTCACACTTTGTCAAGACCCCTGAGCATCTCCGAGGCAGCGCAAGCGCGGGCCGTGCAGGCAGCAGCTGGGGGCGAGCCGGGCAGCGGGGAGCCCTGGCTGCGGGCATCCGGTCCTAGGACAGGGGTGGCACTGCCGACCTTGTGTGACCTTGCAGACAGACGCCGATACCCCGGATACCCCAACACGTCCTCAGCTTCCTCCTTTGTAACTGAAAAGAATTTCATGACTGTCTCTGGAAGCCTACTGTGCGCCAGGCACCTTCCTTACTTTGTTTCAGAGTCTTCGAGCAAGGAAAGTTCTCCATTTTACAGACAGAGAAACTGGGGCTCAGACGGGGGAGCAGACCCCCGCAGCTCGTGAGTGCTATAAATAGGCTGTAGCCCAAGGCTGCTGGACTGCAAACCTCTGCTGGCTGCCAGCGGGGTGGCGGGCTGGATCACAGGTTTATAAAGTGTTTGTAGTGGAGGGAAGCTTTGTTCAAACAAAATCTTACATGGAAACTCTCCACGGGAAAGAGATGAAAGCTGAGTGGGGCTGACTGAAGCTGGAGAGGGGGTGGGGAGGCCGGGGGTGGGCAGGCCCTTCCCGACTGCTCTCCCTCCCACTCCGCAGCAGGCAGGGTTCCGTGGGGGCTGAGCCCGGGTCAGTCGGAGGGTCGTGGTGACCTGAAAGGTCAGGAACCCATCTTCCCCGGCTAGAAGGGGATCCGAGGCCACAGGGTTTCTCGGGAAGGACCCGGATAGGGCCACACTTGAGTGTTACCACCTGCTTCTCCATAGGTAACCCGGGGCCCGTGGATTATCCACGCTGGGCCCCCTCCAGCCACCTCGCCGGGGCAGCTGGGGGTCACTGCCTGCCCTTTGACCCTCTGATGGTAGAAGCAGGGGGGACTGGGGGAATGTCTTGATTCTCCATCCTCCCCTGAGGCTTATCACCCAGAGTCTGTGAACTCAGATGTGCTCAGAGGGAAGCCTGGGCAAGGCCCGGAGGTGTAGGCCCCAGAGCTGGGCGGTGAAGTGGGTGTGGAAAGGGTGGGGTGGCTCCAGATCTGGCCTAGGGAGGTGCTAACAATTGTGGGGTGTGGGCCAAGATTTCCCCTGGGCTGTCACTGGAGCCTTGTCACTTGGTCCTGGAGGTGAGGGACAAATTCCAGAAAAGAATGAAGCGCTCAGTGAAGGGGGCTCTGAGGGGAGGGTCTCAGTAAGAGGGGACCCCTCGGATCGATAGTCCCTCCAGGGATTCCTCTGGGAAAGGTCGTTTTGGAGGACGAGTCAAATCCCCCCTGAAGTGGGATTAACAGTTCTGTTTTAGGGTTCGCTTTGTGGTCGGTCTCCACCGCTCCACCCAACCCCCTCTCCTGATCAGTGCTTGAGCCCCAAGTGTCCGTTCCCCACTGTGACCCTCCTTTCTGCTCTGTTTCCCTGCCTTGTGGTCTCAGGTTCATCAAAACACCACCCCCTACCCCAGACCCCAGCTCTGACCCCATCCAGTCCAGGACCTGGTAATCCTGGATTTTAGTCCCACCAACGCCCCTGCCTCAGCTTCCTCACCTGTGCATCGAGGGTGTTGGGAGAGATGACCCCCGAGGGTCCCTGGGGCTGGGAAACCCCAGAAGGTTTCGACTGGAAGTCTATGCCCCACACCTCCTCCCCCCTCGGGCTGGCGCCTGGCTGCCTCCACCATCAGTCACTCTCGGTGGACTCTGGAGAGTCCATTTGGTTTATTAACACAAACACTCTTGGCACAAGCCCGGGAACAGCAAATTGGATGGGAGTTCACGGAAGTCAGGGGATGTGTTTATCACCTCCCACTCAGTCACCTGTCGCAGGGTGAGGGCTGCTCTTGGGGGAGGGACCCAGGGGTGAATGAAGTCACCTCCCGAACGCACGCCTGCGTGGCCTCCGTGGGCTGCTCTCTGATCTCAGTTCCACGCCGGGCAAGGTCCTGCTCCTGTCCGGGCCTCGGGGTCTCCTCCCATGGTTGGGGGCACGAGGAGCTGGGGACACAGTCTGGACGCTGGCACCGGACCCTGCTCTGCTGGTGGCTGGCTGAGGGACTGCCAACAGTCCCCTGTCCCCTGTCCCCTGCCCTTCCCCCAGTCTCACTCTCTCAGCCGTATAATGGGGGTAATGATTCACCTCCGTAATCAGGAACCATGGGGCTTTAAAGATTAACAATAATAACTAAGAATAAAAAAACCAAGCATGTGCCAGCACTTTGTATATTAGGTAATGTCATCCTCACAAGAACCCAGTGAGATGGGCACTGTCCCTGGCCCCTGAGGCCCCTGAGGCCCCCGAGGTTACCGGGTTCTAATGAGGACAGGTGACACCAGGCCCTCACCCCTGTATGCGTCTGGGAGGATGCCGGCTCATGGGGGCCAGGGGCTGCTGAGTGGGCGGAGGTCAGGAGAAGCCTGGGGAGGAGGTGGCAGCCGGGTGGTCGTCTTGAGGTGCGAGGTCATCATTGGGGCAGAGGGGGCCAGGGAACAGCATGTGAGGGCATCTGGGGGGCTGCCTCGCCTCGGCCCAGCCTGTCCAGGAGCAGCAGGTGGTTTGATATGGAGGGACTTGGAGAGGAGACCCGGGCCTGTTTGTGGGCACGTTCAATTTGGTCACAAAATACCACGACTGGGGGGCTGAGACCACAGACGTTTGTTCCTTGCAGCTCTGGAGACTGGTCAGAGCAGAGTGCCACTGATGGGGTCCCCGGCGAGGGTCCCCTCTGGCTTCTCTCTGCGTCCTCTGGTGGCTTAGTTTTGTGAAGCGAGAGCCAGCTCTCTGGCATCTCTTCTCCAAAGGGCACTGATCCCATCATGGGGGACCCAGCTTCATGACCCATGAGCTCTGCTCACCTCCCAGGGGCCGCCTCTACAGATACCAGCTTGGGGGTTAGGGCTTCAGCAAATGAATTGGTCACAGGGGGGCACACAGTTCAGTCCACTGCACACCAGCTCTGGGGAATTTCTGCTAAGACTCAAGGAAGCAGGGCCCCGGGGTGAAACTTTCTCTCTCGGCTCCTAGGACCGTGGGGCAATCAGAGACGCACAGAAGACGGGTGTAAAAGGCACCTCGAGCTCTTCTGGAACAGGCGGCGGCAGAGGGGCTCCGCTCCCTGGGAGGGGTGGGCCTTTCGGAGCCCGCCTGGCATACAGGGAAGGGGTGGGCGCCTTCACATGGAAGAGGAAGGTCCCCCGAGGCTGGAAGCCATTTGCTTTACTGAACGCCTTCTCTCAATCATTCATCCGGGCTGCCTGCAGCCTGTTCCCACCTGCTGGCCACTGGCGAGGCGGCCTTTGGTCCCCCTGCACCGGGGAGGCAGGTCTCCCGAGAGCCAGGTCTCGCAGGAAGGTGAGGGCACCTGGTCCTGGAGGGCTGTGGCCTTGGAATCAGCCTGGTCCAGCCTGATGGCCACTTTCCGGATGACAACACTGAGGCCCCCCTGGTGTGTTCTTCAGGTGACTTGTTCAAAGTCACACAGAGGCGGTGGTGGAGTGGGGCTGGCCCTGAGGCCCCAGAGCCAGGTCAGTTCCCCTGCACCAGGAATTCCTATAGCCCCAGCTGCTCCTCAACAGAGGCTCTTCTCTCTCCTTGCCTTCTTCCTCCCCTCCACGCTTCCTTCCCACCTTTTCTCCTCTCCCCACATCCATTTCCCTACATTGCCCATCCCCTGCCCCCACGCCCCAGGGAGCAGCCCTCTGCCTGCCCTGCCTTTGTGAGGAGCATGAGTGGAGAATGTAGGTCAGGGAGATGAATTGTGCATTGAGGTGAGCAGGTGGATGGTGGGGGGCGGGGCACCGACCTGGCCGTGAACGCTACATCCTTTTGAATGCTCAAGAGTAGGACTGGGAAGACTGGCCCCCACCATGCCCAGAGTAGGTACCCTCTCTTCCAGAAGGGACAAGGGAGAAGGACAGGGGCTTTGCTCCAATAGGCTGCCTGCCTGCTCCCTGCCATCTCCCGTACCCATCCCTTCTCCACAACCTCTTCTCCTGTCTCTACAACACCCCGCCGCTCTGGGACCCAGCCCCCTCCTCTGTGCAGTCAGAGGGTCTCTAAACCCGACCACGCCCCTGCCCAACTCCTGCCCCTCCCTCACCCCAGGTCCTGTAGGACAGGAACTTGAGGTCCTTCCCATGGCAGACACAGTGCTCCTCTGGGATGTGGACTCTGCCCCCTCGGGCCTCACCTCTCCCCCTTGCCTCCGTACCTGCACTTGAGACTTGCAGTTTCAGGCCAGGCCATGCGCTCACTCCTTCGATCACCAACTCTGGAGCTAGGCTAGGTCCCCCACTCACACATCGGGTGATATCCAAATCACCTAAACCTTTGTGCCTTTGTCTCCTGATTTATAATTTGGGAAGTCAATAGCACTCCCCTCATATGTAAAGAGCTTAAACAGGGCCTACCATAAAGTGGGTGCTGCGTAAGAGTTATTGCGATGATGATGATGTATTTTGGGGTGGCTGACCTGGAGACCCGGAAAGCAGAGGTGCATTTCAGGTCCATCTTGGCTTCTGCCCAGCACCGAGCCCAGTAGATTTTCAGCAAGGGCCGGTTGAACAAATCAGTGAATGGGGAAGGATCTACTCTTTGGGACCCCCCCAGTCCGATGGAGAGGACATGGCCCCAGCCAGTCAGATGAGAGACACAGGCCACCCTTATATGTAAACATACGTTTCCAAAGGGCCAGCGTGTAGACTGTCGGGGTCCCTGCAGCCCACCAGGGATGTTAAATAAAGGGAACCCCTCTCAGTGTGTGGGAGCTGGAGATAAAAGACCACTTCCCAGAGAAGGAGTTGTCCCGATAGAGTACGGGCAGGTTTGGGGCTCCCTCTCCTACTCTCCGTCCACTCTGCAGACTGGTTCTGCCAGCGGTGTCCCCCCGGCTGCCTGTTATGTCCCCTGTGCCCTTGGGAGGTCTCTGCTGGCGAGCCGGGAAAGGGAATGCGCTAACGTGCCCTGAGAGTCTCTGGGCCAGGGAGCCAAAGGTGGCTGCCCTTTCAAGTTTCCCGAAGGCCACCTCTGTGTTCTGTCCCAGCCCACCCCACCACCCCAGTCGGCCTTAGCGCCCCCTTCAGCTCCACGACCTTCAGAGTCCGCACACACACATCCTGAGCGCCAGGGCTGGGCCAGCACCTGCACACCTGCCTCTCCTCGAAGGCTCACACCAGCCCTCCAGGGGGATGGTAGGAGCTCCATTTTACAGATGGGAAACTGAGTCCTGGGTGCCGTGACTTGCCCAAGGTCACACAGCTAGCTGGTGGAACACCCGGGCTGGAGCCAAGAGAAAGCCCCTGCCCATGTCACCTCAACCCTCCTGCATCTCTCCATACTGAAGACATCGTAGAGGCTTCCTTGCCTCAGTTGCTCCATCTGCTGAGGGGCTCCTCTTCTTTCTCTGCTCCCCACTCTGCTCCCCGGGCTCTGGAGGGTTAATCCAGACCAGCTCCAGGAACACCTGGGAGGAGCCATGTTATAAATAGAACTTATGGTGGCAATGCGCCAGCAGCCAACTTTGAGCCTCGGGGCTCGGTCCTGGTGCCGGCTGTTGGCGAGGGTACTAGCGGGCCCCACAGTCTCCCTGAAGCTTGCTTGGCTGGGACATGTCATTCTGTCCCATGTGCTCTCCTCCCTCCCCTCGTGGGCATCTCTTTCCTTATTCTCCTTCTACAGCCTCTTCCTCCCCAGGGAGGCTGGGCTGAGGGAACCCTGTTGACTGTGGTCTAGGGCAGAGTCTACAATTGTTCTAGACCTCAGTTGGCTCGAATCCCTGTAACAGGCTAAATGGCGGCCCCCGGCAATAGCAGGTCCGAATCCTGGCTTGAGGAAATGTGACCTTATTTGGAAAAAGGCCCTTAGATGTGATTAAGTTAAGGATCTTGAATTAAAAATAGAACTACCATGGGGCGCCTGGGGGGCTCAGTCAGTTAAGCATCCGACTCTTGGTTTTGGCTCAGGTCATGATCTCAGGGTCGTGAGATCGAGTCCCGAGTTGGGCTCTGCCTGGGTGTGGAGTCTGCTTAAGATTATCTCTCTCCCTCTCCCTCTGCCCCGCCACCCCCACTCTAAGAAAAAAAAAAAAAAGAACTACCATAAGATCCAGCAATTTCACTTCTGGGTATTTATCCAAAGGAAATGAAAACACTAATTTGAAAAGATACCTGCACCCCCAAACCCCTGCCATGTTCATTGCAATGTTATTTACAACAGCCAAGACGTGGAAGCAACCTAAGTGTCCACTGATGGATGAATGGATAAAGAAAATGTAACACACACACACACACATACACACACACACACACACACACATACACACACACACACAGGAATACTACTTGGCCACGAAAAAGAAGGAAATCCTGCCATTTGCAACACCATGGATGGACCTTGAGAGTATTATGCTAAGTGAAGAGAAAAACAAATAATCCTCCTTTCACTTATATGTGGAATCTAAAATACAATTAAAAAAAAACCCAACCCGTAGGAACAGAGGACAGATTGGTAGTTGACGGGGGGAGGGGAGTGAAACGGGGAAAGGTGGTCAAAAGGTACAAACTTCTAATTATAAAATAAGTAAGTCCTAAGGGATGTGACGTACAGCATGGTGACCATGGGTACCAATACTTGTTGAATATTTGAAAGTTGCTAAGAGATTAGGTCTTAAAAGTGCTCATCAGGACAGAGAAAATGTGTAACTGAGTGTGGTGACTTTTTATTACGTGTATTACGTATAGTGATTATTTTACAATGTATACGAACGTTGAATCATTACGTGGTGCACCTGAAACTAATGTAATGTTGTTGTCAATTATATCTCAATAAAAATTATGATTTAAAAAAGAGATAAGTATCTTGAGATGGGGTGATTTGGATGATCCTGGGGGGCTCTATTTGCCATCACAGGTGTCCCTTCGAGAGCGTGGTGGAGGGGTCTCAAACACACAGAGGGGAAGGTCCTGGCACAGACCGGACTTGAGGGCGAGCAGTGAGCACATTAATCAAAGGGGAAAAGAGCTTCCTAGCGCTCCTCTCCTCCCCTCCCTCCCCCTCCCTCCCCTCCCCTCCCCTCTGTAAGGAGTGGCAGGGATGTACAGGGCCATGCTTCTCAGGTGTGGTGCATATTAGCATCACCTGGGAAATTTTAAAAGTCCTGATGCCCAGACTGCGCCAAGACTCACGAAGCGGAATCTCTGTGGGCAGGCCTTAGGCATTAGTACTTTTATTTTTGAAAGCACTTTAGGTGGTCCCAGCATGCAGGCAAGACTGAGAACCCCTAGTCTAGGGTTTGAGAGCCAGGACATCTGGTTCTAGCCCTGCTCTGTCCGGAATTCCCTGTGTGGACTGGACATTGGCTACTTTCCCTGTTCACTGGCCACTTCTCCTTCCTATGGTGGCAGCATCCTGGTTTCCCGCTGGGCCTGCCACCCCTCCCCCACTCTCAGGCTTTGTGAAGTGCCTGGGCCCAATTCACCCAGTTGGTCCCTGGAGCCAACATGTGACCCAGGCCCGCACAACTAGCACACTCTGTCTTCTTTGGCCACAGAGGTTGGCTCTGGGGCGCACACATGACCTGGGGACTTGGCCTGCTGTTATCAGCAAAGAGCCTGCTAAACTAGGAGGATGTGAGCCTGGAGGCTGCCAGGTGGACAGAATCTGGTCCAGCAGTAAGGGCAGCACAGAGAAGGGCAGTGCTGAGCTGGAGAGACCAGAGCTGGTGGCGCACCTGAGCCCCTAGATCCAGCCAAGCCTGAAGGTGTACTGCGGGGCCTCTCACATATACGAACCAGTCATTTCTGTTTTAAGTTGATGTGGGGCCGGCTTCTGTCATAAGAGAGATAAGAGAGTCCTGACTAACACACTATGTGACCTTGGGCAAGTCTCCCTCTGGACTCTGTGAGGGAGTGGCAAGGTCAGTTAGTAATTCTTCAAAGACCCTTCCAGCTCGAACATTCTATATCTTGCCCCTCTGCCTAGCTCTTGGACAATGAGAGTTCTCTGGCTTTGTCAGGTTGAGCATAGCTCTGGGAGTCTAGGGTGCCATGCAGGACTGCGAATAGGGTCAGCTTGGGGCTCTGGAGGCTGGGGGTGTAAGATAGGTACAGGGGGACACGCTTTATTTGACAACATAATTAATGAAACAGAACAGTCTTCATTATAGGTATCATTGTACCCTTTTTCAAATAAGATCACAATTTACAGTTCCCAGGGATTAAGACCTGGTATTCTTATCCTTAGGGCCACCATTCAGCCGGTTACAGGGAGTGGAGTCACCGTAGTAAAAATGCTGGGTATCTCTTTGAAGAGTGAACTAAGCCACCGCTCCCTGTAACTCGGTGCTAAACCCAGCTAACTCAGCTTCCCTCTCTCAGTGCTCAAGTCCACCCGTGGCCAGTAACTATTAGCGACTCCATCCAGGTGAAACCTCCCTGGTGGTGTCAGGTTTGCACAAAGTAGACCAACTGAAATTCCCAAGGCTCTGAAGTTGTCTGACCCTGACCAGATCCTGAAGATCATAACCTGGAGAAAAAACATACAGGCAGACAAAGAAATATGCTTCGGTGTCTGAGGCCGATGTCACTGTAATTCTACCACGGGCATTGCTAACTGGGTCACCTGGGACAAGTCCCTCAACCTCGGTCAGCCACCTGTCTTTATATGCCCATCCCTGAGCCAATCACTGGGGCCGGTGGGAGGCAATATGCGGATTGGCCCGACCTGGTCACATGCCCACTCTGGGGGGTGGGGAAGGGTGATGGCCCTGCCCACCCACCTAGACTCACTCGGAGGACAGTCTGGGTGCGCAATAAATATCGGATTACTAATCCCAGCCCCTGACTCCAGCCAGCAGACAGCCCACCCTGGGAGGGGGCTTCCAGTACCTCCCTGTTTCCTCTCCAGGCTGGTCCCAGCAGGTGCACAGCAGAGCCTGGTGTGGAGGCCAGAGTCAGGCAGCTTTGGTATATTTGGAAGCCTGCCTTCAACCAGGTAACTCTGCTGTCAGGACTTCAGTTGGAACCTCCCTCCGTCCCCTTTATTTCATACCTCCCAGGACTCCCTGACCTCCACGTCCATGCTCACCAGATGCCAGACACGGGTTCAGATTCTCATTGGTTTTGTGGGCCCTGTCCCATTTCTGCCAGTGGCCTGAGCCTGGCACCTCTTCCTGCCTCCCTCTCCGTCCTGTCTCTGGCCACCATGCCTCTCCACGTAGAGGAATCAGTGTGCAGTGAGGCGGTGAATAGTGCTTGCTGTAATGGGTGCCAGATATCCCCAACCTCTACCAGGGGAGAGCCTCACCATGCTTCCAGATGGGGCCCAGAAGCTCTCAGCTGTCCCCTTCCAGCTCTACACAGGGACAGACCCACAAACACACCCTGGGCATCTCCAGGGAGCTGTAGGCCCCCTAACACTTTGGCCTCCAGGTCACCCCCAAAGTCTGCCTCCCCAGGTGGAGAATCTCCAGGTCATGAGCACGGGCTTCGGAAACAGAAAGTTCTGGGTTCAGCTTCTAGCCCTGCCATTCACCAGCTGAGTGACTGGGGGCAACGTGGGAAAACACATGGGCTGTGCTCCGTGAATGGTGCCTGGCACTCCCCCAGGTCCTGTTTCATGCTCTTAACTCATTTTATGCATTTGTATCTTGGGCTGGACTATTCAGGATCATTGAAGTCTCTCCTTGGGTTCAAATTCTCCCCCAACCCTCAGAGAACAGTTTTCTAGAGCATCCCAGAAGTTGATATAGGAAATTTACCTAATGAAACAGAAATAGACTTACTTTGCCCAAGAAAGAAATTACTTGCCCAAAAAGAAAGAAAGAAACCCGCCTTCTTTATGGGTTTGGTAATACTTTTCGGAGAGGCTGTTGATGTCTGCCTAGATGCTCTGGGATCCCTTTTCCTGGGTATGTGTGCCCGTCCCCTGGTTGCTGAGGGCTAATACTGCTGAAGACACCTTGCCAGAGGGTAGCCCATGGGTGACTAGAGCCACTAACTTGGAGATACCAGGGAGGTTATGCTTCTGCCCCCGGTGGCCATTGGCCAGTGACTGCCTGGGCTGTGTCCGTGTGTGTGTGTGTGTGTGTGTGTGTGTAGGGGCTATGGAAACCCAACTCCCTTGTCTTAAAGTGGGACAAACTCTGCCATGCTGTTTACATTCTTGAACTCTCCACAGGATCTAGCACTTCATCTGAACCACATCTATTTGCTTAGCTCCTTGCCTTCCTGTCCTGTGTCCTTCCCCCCTTCACAGGTTTCTCTTGAGAACTCTCCCTTGAAAAAACCACTTGCATGCAAATCCCATCCCAGGCTCTGCTTCTGGAAAACCTAACCTTGGATAATAACTAACATTTTATTGAGCACATACTATGCCAGATGCCATTCTAAGGGTTCAACCTATATGAACAAATGTAATCACCTCACACCTCTGTGAAGTAGGCACTGTGAAGGCGGTTGCTGACATGTAGCAAATGCTCACTAGGGCTGACCTTTTGAACCAGAGATAATTACAGAAAAGATAGTGTGTGGCTTCCTAGGCTAGGTCATAAGAGATGCTGAGGCTTCCATCTTGCTCTCTTGGGTCACCTTCGGGGGAGAAGCCAGCTGCTACGTCACAAGGACACTCAAGCAGTCCTCTGGGAAAGTCCATTTGGTGAGGAACTGAGCCCTCTTGCCAACAGCTGGCATGAACTTGAGAACTTGCCAGGCACTGAGTCCGCCATCTTGGAATCAGATTCTCCGGCCCCAGGCCAGCCTTCAGATGACCGCAGCCCCAGATGACATCTCGAGAGACCCCAAGCCAAAACCACCCAGCCAAGCTACTCTCAGATCTCTGGCTCCAGAAACGGATCTTAAATGTTTATTATTTTAAGCCACGAAGTCTTTGGAAAACAAAAAGTTTTATTATTGAATCTGTCACTGCTCTGGTTCACTGGTTGCTTGATTCCAAGGGACCTCTGAGAAGCGTGTGAGATGTGTCTCAAGACCATCTGCTCAGGTGAAGAAGGAAGGAGGCATTTACCTGGTGGCTTCCAACTTCCACTGTCCAGCAGTTGCCTCATGGGCATGAACGTTTCTGCCTTTGTGTGTTGCACATGCATGTGTGCCAGGCAGGTCCCTGCGGGCATCCCGTGTCACCGAGAGAGGACACCTTGCGGCGGGAAACCAGGCACTTCCAGGGGCTCCGCAGACTCGAGTCCATGCAGAACTGTCACCACAGCAGTGGCTGGAGCAAGAGGTGGGGCCAAGAGCAACAGATTAGGTGTCCAAGAGGTGTGCTATACACCGAGCGGGAGGGAGGGAGGCAGTCTGTGCATAAACGAGTAACTGAGAGATGATGGAATCAGTGAGTGAGGGAGTGAATACACGAGTGAAGAGTCTCTGTGGGGGCTGACCACCCACCTGCAAACAGTGCAAGAAATATTACCTCCCCGTCCACCGGTGTGATTCCGGCAGCCCGGGCAGAGTCAGGGATGGAGATACACCCGGACTGTGCTTCCAAACGCAGGTGGGATCCTTTCCCACTGCCGCTCAGCTCGTCTCCTCATCCTCCCTGCACAAGAGGGGGCCTTGAGTGCTGCCAGCGAGCTCCAGGAGACAGAGACAGAGACAGAGACAGAGAGTGAGCCACCAGCTGCGCCTGGATCCCGGCACGAGGCAGCGTCACCGTGAAGGGAGAGCCCGTGGTGCCTTTTCCTGCGGGCAGCGTCTTGCTGGAGAAACAACCCTGTCCTCTGGAGCCTGACAGGGAGATCACAGACCTGGAAGGTGTTCCACGGCCTGGAAACTGGACCAGAACAACCTTTCGCTGGGCTGGGAATGCCCGGCTGGGTTTCTGAGAAGTGTCTCGGCTCCGTGGCCTCGTGGCTCAGCACCTGCTCCTCCCTTTCCTCGAAGAAGAAAACAGGGCCCGAATGACAGCTCTCAGTCCCCATACAGCCCTGTGTCATAAACATCCTGATTATCCCCATTTTATAGAAGGAGGAAGAGAGGCCCAGAGAAGGAGTGACTTGTGGTGGAGCTGTGGCAAGACGGGGACAAGAACCCGCTCAGGGGTCTTTCCTGTCCATGCCCAGAGAAGGAGTCACTAAAACCATTGATTCTTTGAGGAAAATGGGCTGCAGCATGATTTTGAAAAGGGGTAGCCAGATCCCTGAATCAAACCCTGCAGATCCGTTGTGGACCCAGGCTCTGGTCCCTGCTTGGGATCCGAGGCAGGTAATTCCCCACTCTGAGCCTCGGCTTTCCCCGGGGAAGGTGGGGTCTGGGCTGCAGACGCACTGCTGTCCTCTGCCGGGAACCCTGCCCAGGAACCGCAGTGGAGTGCTGCCTTGCATTTATTAAGCACCTACTACATACCTGCACCAGGCAAGGCAAACAGCACATATGCTTGCTTGCCCCCACAACTCGCTAAGGCTGGCATGACCGAGCCTCTTTACAAATGAAGAAGCAGACGTTCTGAGAGGTGAGAGGTTAGCTAACTTGCCCAGAGACACCGAGCTGCTAAGGCATAGAAGCCAGAATTAAGTCCAGTCCCCCTTTGAGCCGCTAAGCCACACGGCGTCCTAAGGAAAAGCATTTACTTTTCTTGCTGTTGCTCATGGTGATACATCAGTGAGTGCCATTTACTGGGCATCTACTATTAGTCAGGTTTTATTCCAGGTGATTCTATGTGCAGTGCAAGTCTCTGGATCAGTGAAGACCTCTTCATTTGCAAGTGACGAAATCCAACGCAAACTGGGTCAGGCAAAATATTTATTGGCTTCCATAATTGATAAATCCTGGGATGGATCCCTGCATAGCCAGATCTAGGGCTAAATCCTACTTTCTGTTTTCTCCATTCCACTCTGCTCAATTCCATTCCCTGCCCTGTGCTGGAGCAGGGATTTTTCCATATTTCTGCCCCCAGCTTTCCACCCCTCCGGCTTGGGATGGAACAGAGACTGTCACTCACCCAAGTGCGTATAGCCATTCCAGGGAAGGCGCTGATTGGCTTTTCTCTGGAGCATAAGCTCACCCTTGGGCTCATCAGTATTTCCAGGACCGATCAGTATTTCCGGGGCTGGTTGGAGTTTCCAGGGCTGATCGGAGTTTCCAGGGCAATGGGGTCTGTGCCTGGCCAGGCATGTGTCACCTGCCCACTCCTGAGGGCGTGGTGGGTGGGGGTGGGGTTCTGCAATCGGCAACCCCCCCGGAATCACTAATGCTGTGCACAGCAAAGACTGCGTATACCCAATTCAGTCCCATTAACCCTCGCACGACCCCATGGGAAAGGTACGAAGAACCCGTGTTTTGTAGGTGAGGACATAACGGGTCCACAATGATGAGTAAACTGTCCAGGTCACATTGCCGGCAAGTGACTCATGCTAATGAGTATTGAGAGATGGGGACTCAGTTAAACTGAATGGAGAAAGCGTTAATTGAGCACCTCCTGTGTGCCGGGCTGCGAAGAGAAGCAGGAACCCCAGCCCCTGCTGCCGTGGTGTCTGCAATCCACCTGGGGAAACCACAGTTAAAGAACAACAGTGAATTTGAACAATAGGTGGAGGCAGCAGCAGAAGGGCTGTCAGAAGGCTGGAGGTGATTAATTGCTGAATGAGCGGTGCAGACAGTAATTGCTGGAGGAGTTCAGAGGAGAGCGAGAACTGTGGGCTGCCGTCAGGAACGTGTTTCTGAAAGAGAGAAAGAGACCCTGAACCTGAGCCTGAAGGACAGGAGGATTTGGCTGGGGGGAGAGGCTCCCACATGGGTCAAAGGGCTTGAGACCCAGGCGCTCCTGGCTCTGTCTACAACCTCACACATTCTCTCGCCTTTGCCCGTGGTCTTGTTCAGATCCTAGCTGTGTGACCTTGGGCCAGGTGCTTCACCTCTCTGAACCTTAGGACATTCATCCATAAATTGGGAGATATGATTCCTGCTCTGCCTACCTCACCAGACTGTTGTAAGAATGGCACGGAATTTTGTGCATAGAAGTGCCATGGGAAGCATAGTGCTTTGTAGATAGAGTGATGATTACGGATGGAGAGCTTTGATGCACTTCTTAGCCTGGGGGGGCTCCTGACCGTGTGTCAAGGGAGGCTTGTTGTCCCTCTACCCCCCTGAGCCCCGTGCTTTATTTTAGGCTGGCATAGTGTATAAACGGATTGGAAGCCAAAATCACCTGCTTCCCAAACCTGGCACCGCCCCTTACCGCTGGTCTCACTCGGGCACTCACGCCTCTAAGCCCCAGTGTGAGGATTAAAACAAACCACTCCGTGCCTGGTTTAAAGGGGGTTAATTTGTTTCAAACGCTCTTTCCCTTTGGGGATGCCCTTCTCAAAGCACTTCTTTTATGTTCAGAAGTGACCCGGGGCCAGGAAAATGAACGGGGATTGGCCAGACCCAGGCTGCATGACTGGCCGTGGCCCTGGTGGGTGGAGGGGGCAGTCCTGGGACGGGGCCGTGGGCCCGAGAGTGGGAGGGGGATGTGCGTACCCCTCGCTCTCACGGGGGTCAGCATACCACCACTCGGGCCAGATCTGGCCCACAGCTTATTTCTGTGCCCCTCACAAGCTAAGAATAGTTTTCACATTTTAAAAGGCCTAATTAAAAATAAAGAAGACGGCGCTACCCAGACTCATGCGGCCCTACAAAGACTAAAACATTTCTCTCTGGCTCTTCCCAGGGAAAGTGGGCTGACTCCTGACCCATTTTGTTGTAAACACAGAGAACCCACTTGTTCTCGTTCTTCTCAAATCCGACATTTAATGAGTCTACTAGGTGGCTCTTCATAGAGCAACCCGAGGTTGTTTCTGACCAAATAAAGGTTTGGGGAAGGTGTGTCAGGCAGGCCCCAGGCAGGAAAACAGAAACTGCTCTAAGTATTTAAAACGGGGCGGGAGGGGCAGTGAGGGAGCCTTAATACAAGGACTTGGTATCTGCAGGGGATGGGAGAGCTGACAGAGGAGGGGAAGGTGCCACCGTCCCTGGCTGGAGGGAGGAGGACGGTTAGACTGGACCCAGGGTCCAGGGTCCCTGGGGAAGCGGGAAGGGCGGTCACTCCGACCAGTGGGAGCTAGCGAGCGCGCTGGGGGATGGGCAAGTGAGGGGAGGAATACCCCGGCTTTTCCCTTCTTCCATCCTCTTATTTTCCAATGGGCCACACCCGGCCAAAGCCAGTTCCCACGGGAGTCTCTGAAACAGCCTGCAGCCCCTGGCAGTCCTCTGCTTTTGCACCGAACCTGGCTGGGGTGAGGGAATGAGGGAAGGACACACAGGCATGGAGTCGGCCAGGAGGGAGAAGCAGATGTTGCCAAGTCAATCCCTCTGATGGCCACTGGCAAGGCTAAATAGCCGGGGCCATAAAAGTATGTCTGTGTCAGGGGAGGAGAATTTGCACAATGTTCAAGTTCACTGCCGCGCCCGCCTTGGTGGCAGGCATCCTGTGAGATATGGGTCCACATTCATTGCCGCTTGCTTGTGACTTGCATTCAGCTTCTATTTAATTAGTCCGAAGCGGTCTTGGCCTTCCCACTTCCCGCCTTCCTTTCTCAATCCGGTGTTTCCTCTTCTTTGCGGTCACAGAGGTGTAGACAGTTTCCCAAGTTCAGACATTCCCTGAGCTCCTTCTCAACCTTCTCATTCTCGGGTACCACGTCCAATGACCTTTGTGATCCAGGTCCCGCGGGCATACTGCTGGTACCATGGTTTTCCCTTTTTTCCATTCTATTTTTAAACACTAATAAATCTAGTGAGGAAGAAAACTTTCTACCAGTGCTGTAAATAGAAACTCAGAATCATATGCCATCAATATAAATAAATACCATGAAGTGGAATCATGTTAATTAAATTCTGGCTAGATCTTCCTGCTTTGGCAAAGGCTGTGAATATGAGGCTCTTCGTTAAAATGGAAATTTGTTAAAAATAAAATGGAGAGGTGTTGCAGAGTGGCACCAAGGGGAGACTTTTTCCTTAATGTAATCAGAGGGACTGAAACAGAGCTGGAAAGGGGTTAGTTAGCTCTCTCTCCCTGTGTGATTTTAGGCTATCGGTGCTACTGATGTCATTTCTCTTTCCACCTGAAATCATACCAAAATCACACTCAAGCTGTCCCAGCAGAGGGCTACATATCACACCTTGGGGAACCCAGCACAAGGGCATCCTTATTTCCCATCCGCTCTGTTAATCTCTCCTCTAAAATTTTATTAGCCATTCTCCCACGTTTACCCGAGTTCTTACCTACAATTCAGCCCTTTTTACACTTCTTAAAGCTTTGAAATCTCTGTCAAAGTAAATGAATGTTCAAAGACGCTCCACATTCTTTGATTAATTAAACCAATACCCAGAAATGAGGGAAATTCCTATAAATACTTTATTCATTGAATGAGGGCAGAGAGAGCTCATGTTTACTCTTCCACCTTATGAAAATTCTGTTTGTTTTTGACAAACAACACTCTAATGATTAAGTTTTCAACAGTTACTTATAAATAGTTACAACTTACCTGTCATCTGTATCAACATCTATGAATTAATGACGTGGATTTTATGCTATTACTGCTGTTCGGGGATGTTCGTCTTCCTGGTGGCATGCTCATCGGAATTTTAGGGAAGCCTACCTACACCACAGGTGGGTGCACACACATATATAATATAATACATACTATACCAGACTATAATGTTACATATTGCAAATGACACATTGCATATTATATGTATGTATAATATTTCTTAAGTATTTACTAAATGTCAGATTCTGTGTGAAGTGCTCTACCCACTCTTCATTCTCACAACAACCCCATGGGAGAGTACTATAATAATTCTCATTTTTCCATAAAGAAACTCAGGATCAGAGAGGTCAAGTCACTTGCCCAAGGTCACAGGCTGCTAAGCATCAAAACCGGGATTGAAGTCAAGTGTGTCTGACCCCAGCACCAACCTTTAGAAGCACAGCACTCTTGGCTTTTCTCATTTTCTAATGCCTCCTACGGAGAAACTGAGGCCAGAGTGGGGACCAGCCTTGCTGCGGTCCTACGGCCACTGCCTGAGTCTGGGGAGAGCCAGCCCCGGCCTCCTGCTGCCCTTTCCTGGGCCCTCCTGACTCCTGCACATGCCAATGCTGGACAGCGCCAAGGCCGTTTCTCTGGTCAACCACCCTGGCAGGCCTGCCACCGACCAGCTGAAAACATTGTCAGCATTCATCCTAATTCTCCTGCCTTTTCTTCTGAACAGAGCATGGAGCTTTTTTTTCCCCCCTGCAGGTCCTAATGTGATTATTTGTGTAGCAGACAAACACACAAATGTACATGACTTTGAATTATGGGAGCGCCAGGATAGGCTGTATTTAAAACAACAACTCTATTACTCAGTGCTTGAGAAGGCCAGAATAGCATTATCAGGAGGCCTTCTGCTGACGTTTCCTGTGGGATTCCATATGCTGATGTTTTAGGTCGATTAACCCTTTGCTCAGATCCAGCTAGTAATTAGCATTTGGCCTACTAGGTGCAAGGCCCAGTGGTAGGTCTGGGTGGGTGGCGGGCACAAAGAGAAATAAAATTTTCCGGTCTTGAGACTTCCTGCCTTCCTTCCTTTCTCCCCCTTCCTCCTTCCCTTCTTCCCTCTTCGCTTTTTCCCCTTGTCTTTCTTCTTTCCCTCCCCCATTGCCTGCCTCCCTTATTCCAACAGGTTTGGGGTCCTATTATGTTCTGGGCACCCTGCTAAGGCATTCACACAAAGATAAATCACGATTCCTTTCATGAAGGAGCTAACAAGTTACTACAGCGGAAGGTGGGGGTCCTTTGTAATCATGCCAACATGTTTTCGAGGTGGACAAGCAGAGTAACCAGAGGAGTGAGTGGACTTCCCCCG
Organism: Phoca vitulina; assembly: GCF_004348235.1. Classification (NCBI taxonomy): domain Eukaryota; kingdom Metazoa; phylum Chordata; class Mammalia; order Carnivora; family Phocidae; genus Phoca; species Phoca vitulina. Next base: position 88,346,587 of record NW_022589705.1, on the reverse strand, counting down.
GGTCACACAGCTAGAGGGCAGCAGCTCGGGATTAGTGCTCAGAATTCTAGAATCTTTAGACATGGTCTTTCTACTCCAGTGAGTTCAAACAACATAGCTGGGCCATGCGGGTACATGGCAGAGACCTTGGGTCCAGCCAGCCAAGGCCAGCTGATGGCAGAACAGTTTCCTGGGACGAGTCCTAAAACAGGAACTCCTTACGTGACCCATTGATCACTGACCCCATCTTGCTCCTCCCACCTACCCCTGCCATGGTCCCCTGAGGGCCTCAATAGTGCTCCTCTAAGCTTTTGGGGTCGCAGTCCCCTTTATCCCTACCCCCGTGTCCCCGCCAGGCCCAAATTTAAGCAATGAAAGGTCCAGGAAGAATTTCACCACAGTAGGTGAGCTGAAGGTCATGACTACAAGCCCAACGAGTAGGAAAGAGGTGGCTCTGGAGCCAGCCTGACCTTGAGCAAGTGACATACCCACTCTCTGCCTCAGCTTCCTCATCTGTAAAATGGGCTGACAAGATGCTTACCTCACAAAGCTGTTGGGAGGACCACCCGTTAGTTCACGGCAAGCGCCGAATGCATGTGGCCTTGGTTTTCATGGTTACACGGGTTGCTCTGGGTCCTGTCCCGTGGGCGGCTCGGTCCCTCCCCCTTGGTGTCCAGCTCTGATCCTCCAACCCAAATCCAAATGCTTCCTGCCACATCCATGTGATGGTTCTCTGACCCCTCAGATTCCCGGAAGACATGGCTTTTATTGAGCTCTCACTGCATACGAGGCTCCGTGAGGCACACCAGCCATAAGACCCCAGGCAACTCAAGGAACCTCTCTGTATCTCGCGCTTCTCTTTGGAAAAAAGGGCTTATACACAATACGTGCCTGCCTGGCTGTCCTGTGGGATTAATGAATGAGTTACAAAGACACATAGTGAGTGCGCCGGAATGAGTACAAGCTCTGAGGACTGGTGTGTGCAAGGCCCAGAGAGAAATTAGCAATGGTCCCTGGCCAGTGGTCACACTTGTCACAGATCCTGCATGGCCCACTGTGTCTGGCCTACCCCTTCCTGCCCTTCCTGCCCCACCGAGTGCAAATCAAGTACCATGCCCTGCCGTGTCCCCGACCCTAGACTGGGTGGCTGGCATGTCCCTCATGAAGAGCCACCATCTGATTTGCCAGAAGGATTCCTGCACAGGTGACCAAGTCAGGCGCAGCAACTCATGGCTTGTGCCGGCAACATCGGGAGAAATCAGGCTGAGTGGTTTCCAAAGATTATCTCATTTATCTAATTTAATCTGCCTACCGACCCTATGAGACAGATGACAACATGACCTCTATTTTATAGATGGGGAAGCAGAGGCTCAGAGAAGTTAAGGAATTTGCCCAACGTCACATGGGTACTCAGTGGCAGAGCTGGGACTCCAAATCCTGGCCACCCTCTCTCTTTTTTAAGGGAGGTATTTCTTATCTTGCACCCTTTCTCTTCCAGACTCGTCCCGGCTGGCTCCCAGGAAGGCGTCTGCTCCCGTCACGCTGCACCCCTGCAGGAGGGGCGAGGGCCGTCCTCCAGGCTCTCCGGATCTGCCCTGTCTGCCCTCTCCCAAGCCGAGGAGTATCCAAACAGACCTCTGCTCTGACCTTCTGCAGACCCTTGCCCTGACCTCCTCCTGACCTTGACCCTAGGCCTTTCTTGCCTCTTGAGGTCACTCCTTCCAGGATGCAGTCACGCCATCCTGTGACTCACTCCTGCTTCCCTTTCTCCAGACCCACCATTGCCAGGGCCCCCGCCCCCACAAGCGCACACCTTCAGCAGCACCCACGTGGGCCTGCGCGGCTCTCAGCCTGGCGTCCCTGGGACACAGAGGAATGGGGAGGGCATGTGTTCTGGTCATCCCAAGCCCTGTCAGCTGGCCCCCCAGAAAAACATTCCTTGGCCAAAAGCCTCAGGGAACCCCGACATTGACAACGCCTTGAGAAATCCCAGGATGAGCTAACGTTTTCCAGATGTAGTTGACGATCGGATTCTTTTTTTTTTTTCCCTTTGTGACTCCAGGTAACATATCAAAGAACCTCCAGGGCCAGCCCTGATGGGAAGCAGCACACTGGTCTCCCCTGTTCAAATCGTCCACACCTCTGCCGAAGAATTCAACTCATCCTTCGACGTCCCATTGGAAGCCCACCCCTTCCAGGAAGTTTTCCTTGATTCCTTCAGCTAGACACAATCTTCCCCTTCCGGGAGTCTCCACGCCAAGGATTTTTGTGAGCAGCTCTGCAGCTGGCGCTGGGTGGTACGGAGCCTGAGCCAGACTGTGGAGTCTGTGCGAGTCTGTGTCCTGCTACTACCTCTTAGGCCCTGGGTGACCTTGGACACAGTTAACTCAACTTCTCTGAGCCCCACGTGTACCCGTGTCCTCACTTGCACCACGGGATAGTAATAGAACCTGTCTGCAGGGTTTTCACACGAACAGCACGGCAGAACGCGTGGCGCATCGTATGCAGTTAATGAATGGAAGTTGCTACTATTACTGTTGTTATTAATGTCATTGCCGTTAAGAATGTCGATACCCATGTACTGAGCTGAGTTGCAATCTGTGCTGGGATGTAAAGGGCCATTTGGAGTGCGACCTCCCCTCAATCCCCCTCTGCCCCCTATAATGAGCTAGGGGCCGAGGGATGCTCTGGCACGTGAATAGTGAGTGGGGTGTCTCGTGCCTTGAGTCAGCTCCAAGAAGGAGGCCAAGTTGGGAGGCTGGGCTCCTTCTATACGAGAGCACGGAGTTGTCAAGGCTTCCCTCCCTCCATCCCCGCTGGGAAAGGAAGTCCAGAGGCTAGTGTGGGGTTAATGAGTCTCTCTCTCCCTGTAATACTCTGACAAATGGATCCTCCCTCCCCTGTTCCTCCACGGAACCTCTAGGTCCTCTCTCTGGCTGTGTCCTTCCTGGTGGGGACCTCCGAGCAGGCCATTATTGCTTAATTACTGGTTAAATGCTCTCATTTGTTCTCTGTTTGTCAGTGGCGAGCCCAGGCCAGGGCCGCAGAGAGAACTTTGAAATTCCTCATCCAGCTCTGGCTTCGGGAAAGAAAGCTGCCCGCGTGTCCTTCCTCTCTGAAGGCGGAGCGGCTCCTGGAGCTGGTGCTGGCGGCCCTCCCCGCCACCGTCTGCACTTCTCTCTTGGCTCTCCTCCTGGCTTTTCTCTTTGTTGTCTTTCCCTGTCCCGGTCTTGGCCTCTCCGCTCCCCCGCTCTCCTGGTGCCATAGGTGAACTTGGACCCTGCACGCTTGAAAGCCGGATCTGAAATCGCCCAGCTGGGCGACTGAACGTCCGGATGGTGACGTGCAGGATGGGTGCAGCGGCAGCTCAGGGAGGAGCAGGTGAGGGTGAGTTGCCCACTGCAGTTGTGTGTGTTGTACAATGACTGACTGTAATTCTAGTTTCGTCCCAAGCAGTGGTCCACATGGATGACGTGGGTCCAGGAGGGGAGAGTTCTGCCTTTGCAATAATGCTGTTGAGAAATCTTCTCCGTGCTCTTTTCCCCAGGTGAAAAATCAGCTTCCTAAGAAATAGCTAATCTAAAGTGCAAGTGTGCACACAGCCAGGGGCTGGCGGGGTGGGCATCCCCGCCAAGTGGAGCATTAAAGTTGTTGCAGGTTGGGTTCTCTGGGAAGCCAGCTGTGGGATGGGGTGCAGGATGGGTCCGAGAGGTACTCACGGGGACAATGCCTGTGGGAAGGAGAGGAAGGAAGCAGGACTGGCCAGAGGGAGAATCTGAGGCAGGACGCAGTCCCCATGGCCTTGGCCACAGAGCTGGGATGGCTCTTCAGAGTCTGCCCGAGTTGGGGGTGTGCTGGACCTTTATATCGGTGTGCCAACCAGTCAGTGGGGGCGGGCTGCCCTGAAAGGGAGCTGAGACTTGGGAGAGGTGACTCGTCAGCTGAGGCCATCCCTGAAGGGGGCTGACAGTCAAGCTTTGTCAGCAGAGAGCCTTCCCAGCAGCTGGGACACCAAGCCCTTATTCCTTCCTGAGGACCGTCCAGGAGGCACATTACAGAGATAACTACAGAAGTTCCTACAATGTAATGTCTCATCTCATCTAGTCCTGACCTATCCATGCTGGGACCCAGTTCTGCTTCTCCTGACTCTGGTCTTCCCGGGCCCACTTGCTGTTTGCTGCATCTTTTGTCCTCAAGGTCCTGACTCCCCCCAGCCCCTTCAGACCCAACCTGGCCACCGGACGTGGCTTTGAAGTACCCAAGCATTTTCTGCCCTTGCCCCTCTCTTGACTTCACCCTGACCCCAGTGACCCCTTCTCTAGAGGAAGGACATAAGCCCCTTCATCAGTCAGCTCCTGGATTCTTGTACTTATGGAACGGAGCCATGTCACCAATCATGCAAAGCAGCAGATAATGCAAAATCATTTACATTTGTCCTTCAGTTGCGTTATGTGATTACAAGGGGATGGGAAAAGCGTGGTGGGATTAAGTGTGTGCACTCTGGATTCAGCTTGCCTGAGTGTGTGTCTCGGCTCCACCACTTACCAGCTGCATGACCTTGGAAAAAGTATGACACCTTGCTGTGCCTCAGTTTCCTAATCTGTAACAAGGTGGGTTTAATAATGGTACCTATCTGGTACAGCAGCTGTCAGCATTAAATGAATCATTACAACATGTCAAGCCCTTGGGACGATGGCTGGGACACAGACAGTAGCCAGTGGACAGGGCATTGGAGAAGAGGACCCAGACGCAGGGACAGTCCTACCTGCCCGTCACATGCATATTTCCTCTACAGAACAACAAACAGCATGAACTCTGTCCACTGTTGTCTGCCAGGCTTCCTGGTAACTTAATGTCCCCCAATGCACATAGTCCAGGGATTCTGGGGTATCTGTCTTGACCCTCGCAGGGCAAAGGGCTGAAGGAGCCAACAAGAGGAAAATCTTGTTTTCCCGAGTCTGCCTTCAACAGCCACATGTACTTAAGGGTGGGGATAGTCAGAGCAGGGTTGATCTCCCTGTGCTGGGACACTCCTTTCTTATCAGTAAGGCAAGGGGTTCCTTGCCAGGCTCTAGCAGGCTTTGGGTCTTGGTGGGTCTCTGGGCACGGAGGCCGTGGATCCCAGGGGCCAGCAGATGGCACCCTCTATCCTGTGTCCCCCCTCGGGGCAAGGCTTCCCAAATGGCAGGCCCTCAAGGACACCTCTGAGGATCTCTTAAGACCGCTGCAGTGAGTGGAGTCCTTGAGTCCTGACCATCTCTGCTCTCCCCACCATCCCTCCCTACCCACCTCTCCAAGCCCCAGCCCTCTGGCTCCCATCATGGTGGCTGGGGCTGTCCCTATGCCTTGGAGTTGGAGGTTTGCCCTGCTTTTCTGTTTGACCCCCTGTTACTGCCTGGTTCTGTGGCATTTCACAGACACCGTCCTCATGCCCAGGTCTGCACTGCAGGGCTTGGGGAGCAACTGGCCTGGTCGCCTCCTGTCCTTCCCCTCCCCGGTAGTCTCCTGCCGCAGGTGACTGGTGCTCTGAGCTACCACACGCACAGTAGAGCGGCACGGGGAACCACGGCAGTGGGGTGGACGGGAAGGAGTTCCTGCAGCCCGGGGTTGTCTTGCGGCCCCAGTTCTCTCCTGGAGGGGCTGGTGTTTGCTGGGACCTGGAGGTGATGCTCTTTGAGTCACAGGAGATGAGGAAGTGGAAAGCGGCCCTGCGACATGAGGGAGTGGATCACTTCACAATTATTATCGAGCACTTACTCTGTGCCAAGCACCCAGCTAACCTACAGCCAGTGACGCAGGTACTATTGTCATGAGGAAGTCAGTGGTCAGAGACATTAAAGCATTTACTGAAGGTCACGCAGCTAAGAAGCCTCAAGACATCAGAAATGAGTTAGACCCTGTGATGCTGTGGGAAGGAGCCTCGGGCAGGAGGCAGCCAATCAGGTCTCCTCTGCCCCTGAACCACAGTCCTGTGACCTTGGACAAGGCACTTCCTCTCCCTGGACCTCAGTTTCCCCATTTGAAAATGGAAGCATTGGACTAGCACGCTCTCCAAGGATCCTCCAGCATTAGGAGCCCACGAATAGACTTTCCCTAGGATTAATGCTTTTTAAAAGCTGTTTGCAGGAACCCACATATGTGCAAGCCCAGCCTTTTGTACAAATGAGTAGGCAGCAGCCCGTATGGTGTGAACGATGGCTGCTGGGAGGGGCCCCTGCCCGGAATATCTCAGTCGTTCATCCTGCTGCCAAAGCGCCTGGAATCCCAACGCCCTAGAGTCGTGCCTTCCGCGAGTCCCTATCTCTGAATGCCAGGACCCGGGCGGGCGGGGGAGGGCGGGCGGCTGACAGGTTTGGTCCTCTCCTTCTGGGAGGAAGAGTGCTTTCATTTTGATGAACACTGAAAGGGGTTTGCATTTCCTGAGTTCAAAATAATTCTCCTATGGGTGAGAGAAGGCTGCCCAACACCAACTGGGAGAGCAGGGGCCCTTCCTTCAGCTCGCTGGTGGGGAGGGAATTGGGGAGGGCAGCGGGAGCATGCCAGTTGCTTTAGGAAGCATCCCTGGCTTTGGCTCCAGATGGACCTGGGTTCGAAGTCGGACCACCAGCAACCTTTGGGGTATGCTCTGATTTCCTCCCTCCCCATGCCAAGTCCCTCACTTCTCTGCAACTTAGCTGCTAGAATGTCTTCTCCCGGAGAAGCAGGGAGCCAGCCCGGCACCAGCCCCGCCAAATGAGCATGTTCCCAGGAGAGGCCCGGAGGCTGGCGCCGGGGAAGTGCCACGCCTCTCCCCTGGATCCTCCTGGCAAGCCCAGCTCTACACCTCTCCCCTCCCTTTCAGCAGTCTGTCAGCTGCTGATGGATGGGAAGCTGTCATCCTCTTCCCACATCCAGCATCGCCACCACGTCCCCCACCCGGCCCCCTCCTGGCTCCAGGAAGCTGGGAAGCCATTCCCAATGAAGAAGTACTCCGGACCATCTGGGAACCACGGCTAGCAATGCTTCGCACGGCTCTGCCGCACAGGTGTGGTGATGTGCTGGCACGGGACGGGGGCTTGATGTGTGTTGGTGACACCCCAACCATTTCTGTCCTTAAGGCCCCTGTGTTTTTGAGCTAAAGATGAACATGGGGATTGGGCCAGATTGGGAGCTTAAGCCTGAGCAATAGGTACATACGTTCTCTCCCATAACTTCCCGGTACATTTGGCCCCGGGGACCTCAACAGAGGGCAACCACCACAGTCACAAAATGACGGGGCTATGGCGGCCCGATCCCTGAGTGGCACACAGTAGGTGCTCACCTGATTGTGCCATACTCAGGAGAACACCCAAGTGCTTCCTGTGGCACCTCCGGCCTTTGGGGGATCTGGCGGGTCCCTGCACCACCGTCTGACCTCATCCCTGCTACTTTCCCTCCGGCTCATCCACTTTCACTCCACGGACCTTCCTGCTCTTCCTGGAACATACTGGGCGTGCTCCTGCCTCCAGCTTTTAGCCCTTGGGCTTCTTCTTTCTGAAAGGTCTTCCCAGATACCTCACCTCCTTCCCAACTCTTTATGTGTGACCTCAGCTGGGAAGGCTTCCCTGACGACCCTAGGGAAAATAACACCCCCCACCCCCCACTGACCTTTCCCTTCCACCACCTCGTGTGTTTCTTTATCTGCTTAGGGTGAGGGCCAAGTTGCAGGGGTGGCAATTTTCACAAGTCTTGTTGGCTGCTGTACCCCCCCCCCCCCGGCCCCTAGAACAGTGCCTGGCACATAGTAGGTGTCCAGTAAACACCTGTGGGATGAATGAATGGATCCGTGAACAGATACGCAGTGGGTATGAGATAATTTGCTCAGATTCATTGTTCCCTAACACAAGTGCTCTGGGTCTCGAGGGTGCCAAAGGCTGTGCGGGATTCCAGTTAGTCTCAATGGTTCAAAAAGAGTAAAGGAGATCAAGTATTTACCTGAGATTAAAGCCACACTGGCTATAGCTTAAACGAAGCTCGTCCTGTAATACTTCATTCGGCAACTGTTAACTGAGCACCTACTGCAGGTGGGGTACAACGCCAGGCGTTAAGATTATGGCGCTGACCTGGGTGGCTCAGTCCATTGAGTGTCTGCCTTCGGCTCAGGTCATGATCCCAGGGTCCTGGGATCGAGCCCCGCATTGGCCTGCTTCTTCCTCTCCCGTTCCCTCTGCTTGTGCTCTTTCTCTCTGTCAAATAAATAAATAAAACCTTTAAAAAAAAAAAAAAAAGATTATGGCGGTGAGAGAGACACACAGTGTGTGCTTTTTGGAGCTCACAATATCACTGGGGAGCTGACAATTTGCACAGAGAGGGGTCCTGGGTGCTTGCACTGACAGGGTCTCTGAGTCCACTTTAGATGGTCCCTCTGCACTGAGAGCAAATCTCTGCTCTGCCCTGAGAAGGATTCTACCCCTCATCTTGCTACACCCCAGCCTTGCTTTTCTGTCTACAAGGTGATCCTTAAGCCCTTCTCCAATTCCCATATTCCGTGGTTTACTGGGAAGAGCTCAGGGACACAGAGGTCTTGGGACCTTCCGATCCTGGAGGAGGCTGGGACACTGAGGGACAGCTCACCACTGGGGTCCAGATGAGGGTAAACTGAGCCCCAGGCCCTCCCTGCTGCCTTCTATGTGGGGAGAAAGCTCTTTTCCCTCATCAGCATCCTGGCACAGCATGCCCAGAGCTGCTTTCCCTCGAGTGGGGAAAGCCAGGCTGAGTGCCAACTCGTTAGGAATAGCTTCCCAGCTTCCTGGAGCCAGGAGGGGGCCGGGTGGGGGACGTGGTGATGATGTTGGGTGGGAGAAGAGGATGACAGCTTCCTGTCCATCAGCTGCTGACAGACTGCTTAAAGGGAGGGGAGGGGCACAGAGCGGGGCTTGCCAGAAGGATCCAGGGGAAAGACGGCAGCATTTCTCGGGTACCAGCCTCCAGGCCTCTCCTGGGAACACACCAACCCAGTGGGGCTGCTGCTGGGCTGGCTCCCACCTCCCACATTCCACAGCCCGTGTGTGCTGAATCCCGCAGTAAAGGATTTGGCTTGGGGAGGGAAGCAGTCAGAACAAAGCACAAAAGATCTTCTTGGGAAGAGTGGTGACTGTCTCTATAGAGCCCCTTCCCCCGAAAAAAGCAGGAAGTATTTAAATCAGATACCAAGAAGGACTTCCTGACATGGCCAGGTGCCAAACAAGGGTTTGTATTATCAAAGAGGAGTGTGGATACCTGCCTGGAGATTGTTGTTTCTGATTTCTGAATCATCTGTATGAATTCTCATTCATTCATTCATTCATTCATTCAACCTTACTTACCTTACTATGAGCCAGGGCTGAGGGCTGGGGAAATAGAGATAAATAAGACAAAGTCCTTTCTCTCAAAGAGTCTAGGAGTGAGACAGGCATGAGCCTGGCTAACTGTAACACACTGAAGCTGCTCGTGCCATCAAGGAGGGGCTGATGAGGACAACAGGAGTCAGAGGAGAGAGAAGAGATGACATTGGGGCCAGGAGGATCACAGGAGGCTTCCTGTAGGAGGTGGTATCTGCACTGGGCCCTGTAGAATGTCAGATACCCTGGACGAGAGGACAACGTGCACAAAGACCCAGAGGTGGGAGAGTGCCAGGTGCAGGCAGAAGTGGCCGGGGCGCCACGTGGCTGAGGCGGATGTGGGTGTCAGGGAAGGTTGGGTCACCTGACCCGCATCTGGCCAATCAGTATAGTCCCCTCTCCGGACTACGGGATTGGCTCCAGAATGGCATGTGATCCAAGGTGGTCCAATGAGAATCAGCCATGGGATCCTTGCATAATCACCTCCATAGCTCATGTTACTTACAACCAAGGGGGTCTGTCTTAGTCAGGTTTGGGCGCTCTAACGGAATACCATAGACCCGGTGGCTTACACAACAGACCTTTATTTCTCCCAGTTCTGGAGGCTGGGAGTCCTGGATTGGGGTGCCAGATAGTTGCATTCTGGCGAGAGCCCTCTTCCTGGCTTGCAGATGACTGTCTCCTTGCGTGTCCTCACATGGCAGAGAGCAGTGAAAGCTCCGGTCCCCTCATCCCCGTATAAGGGCACCGATCCCATCATGGGGGCTTCACCTCCATGACTTCAGCCAAACCCAATTATGTCCAAAGGTCCCAGCTCCAAATACCATCCCATGAAGGATTAGGGCTGCAACATCTGAACTGGGGAGGGACACAAGCATTCAGTCCATAGCAGAGTTATTGTAGGCACATGCTCTAATGGGAGATAGGAGGTGGGGAAAGGAGAGATGTGGGTTTGAGCTCCAGTCCGTCCCATACTCACTTCGTAGTCTTGGACACGCTACCGCCTCCCTCTGGGTCTCAGTTTCCATGAGTGTAAGATAAGGAGCCCTAGCTAGATGAACTTTGAAGCCCAGCCAGCTCTTCCACTCTGACGTCATACATCTCTCATGCCACCTGCTCTCCAGACTTGATGCCGCCGTCTTGTGTGTGTTGGGGGGGGGGGGTTGGGATTCTGCTGAATATTTGAGCACGCGAGCCCAGGAACTCATAACAATGGTTGTCCGCAATTTCTTGTACCGTGCCGGGCCTGTGCTTCCATCCAGTAACAAGATTGGGGGCACATTTTTTTGATGAGACTTTGCATCTCGAAAGGTGCTGAAAGCCTGCCAGGCTGGCAGGCTCCGAGAGGGCAGGCACTCGGCGTGTCACTCAGCACAGCCCAGCCCGAGGCCAGGATGTGGAGGCCCGGGGACTCTGGCTCCCCCCCCCCATCTCTGCTCTCCGTAAGACCAGGAAGTTCATTATTTCCCTGACTGGCTTTTCTGGCAAGACTCAAATTAATTTTCCATCTCTCCCCCTCTCCCAAGCCTCGCAATCATTAAATGCCAGGGAAAGTTAAATAAACAGCTGATTTACAGACGCATTTTCTTTCTTTCTTTCTTTTTTTAAAAGCAGGAACCTCTATTAATCAGCTGTGCTGAGAGCAGCCTGATTAAGCAGTTGGCACACCCTTCAGATGAGCGAGCTTGGGGTCAGAGGGCCTAGAGACTGGCAAGAGGCTCCTCTTCAGGAACTAAAAATAACACAGGCTCCAGTCCCTCCTCCCCCCTCCCCTGCCACCGAGGTCCCCGGCCAGGCCTTTTCTGCGTGGAGGGGTGAGGTGAGGCACCCGGTCCCCACCCCCCTGGGTCTCCCCACTGCTCTGAGCTGCAGGGGTTTTTACAGATAATGTCACCCAACTCCACCACTATATAGAGACTCAGAGAGGGGAAGGGAATTGCCCATGGTCACACAGCAAGGCTGTGACAGTGCTGGGACCAGAACCCTGAATCCTAGTTTGGGGCTAAGGGAGAAAGAGGTTTCCAGATTTGAATGTCTTGAAGAATCAGACAACAAAAGAAAGCACACGGCATCCCCTGGAACCATCAGAGGGCCACAGAGAGGACATGCATGGGTCCACTCTCAGACACACAGGTGCATGGACGCACATTCACCCATAGAGGCCACCCAGGTGCACGTGCCCATAGGCACACTTGCACATGGACCTGGCTCCTGAACTGCTTCTGTTTTTCAGGGCCGAGTGATTCTGCCATCTCCCTGGACTGAGTCCCCCCATCAACGATCTCTTCCGGGACTGTCTTGGCTGGGTGGAGGACTTTTGCCCACCTGCCTTCCATCCCACTCGATCCGGTGCCTTTAGGCCCTATTAAACGGTTTGCAGCGTCACTGTGAGGCCGGCCCAGTGAGGATCTCAGTGGGCAGCGCTCACAACCTTGGGTCCCAGTCCTTCCTCACCCCTTAATGGCCGGTAACCCTGGGCCCCTCCAGACTCACTAAGGATGGTGAACCCTCCCTCTGTAAAGTGGAGACGAGAAAGTTCTTACTTCCCAAAGCTGTGGCAGGGATTACACGCGAGGGTTTATAAAGCACATGCTACTGGATTTGTTCAGCAAACATGTGTCAAGGACCCAGGTCCCAAGGGGTGCTCCTGCCTGAGCCCATAGTAGATGCTCAGTAAATGGAAGTGATTGTCCGTATCTGGCCATCAGGCATCTCCTGAGCAATTGCCTTATGCCAGGTGCAAATAGCTAGACTCGTGGGTGTCTCCAGGGAGCAGCCCAGGATGGCAGGTGAGACAGACAGGAGGAAATTATTCCCAATGATGTGAGAAACACTCTAAAAGATGAAACAATGGTCACAACCAAATTCAAGCTCATATATCTAGGCGCTTCTCATGTGCCTGGGGGGCTCTGCTAAGGGCTTTGCCTCTTTGTCTTAAATTCTCAAAACAACCCAGGAGGGGAGTGCTGGTATCGCCTTCATTTTACAGGTGAGCAAGCTGAGGCACAGAGAGGGTTAGTAACTTGCCGAGGGTCACGCAGCTGGTGGGTGGTAAAAAGGTCAACGGAAGCCCAGAGGAAGGGTTACCAACCCCAAAGGGGGAGTCAGGCAGGGGAGCACCTCCTAAGAGGAGAGCCTGAAGGTGGCCCTTGAACCCTGAGATCCCCACGCCCTCCAGAGAGCCAACCTCATCCTGAACCGGAAGGGGCAGTCATGTGACCCATCTCCCCTGACCCTGGCTGATTGGACCAGAATGAGCACCTGACCAAGGAGCTGGGCCAATCAGACTCTTGCTTTCAAGAATTTAAACAAACGGAACAGGAGAACGGGAGCCACAGCTTGTGAAGCATGGGAGGTCCTAGAGAAGCGCATGCCGCGGAAGGAAGGGGGACCGGGCAGGTCCTGAAAGAGGCGGGGCTAAGAAACTGCAGTCAGGTTTGGGGGGCGGGGGAGGGGTGGGGAGAGCGGGAATGAACCTGGTTTGGACGGATTTGTTCCCGTTTCTGAGTTCTAGAGGCCCAGCTGTTCTTCCAGCTTCTGGGGTTCATGGGGGCCCCCTCCCAGCCTGATAATCCAGTCCTCTTAAGCAAAGCTAGAGTGGGCTTCAGTTTCTTGCCACCAAATAATGCCAACCTAAGACAGGCGAGCGGAAGCGTCTGCGCCAGCCCAGGGAAGAAAAGAAAGGGCAGAGGCAGAGACTGGGAGAGGCGCTCACTCGTGCGAAGCCTGCAGGCTGGTACAAAGGGGGGAGGCGGCTTCGGGGAGGGGGTGCTGAGAACCAACAGCGCAGCCAGTGGGCCTCTCTGCCTCGGAGGACTTGGTGCCCAGATGTTGATGGAGCTGGTCCATTTGTGAGGCTGCTGGGCCCTCCGCCTTGGAACAGAGGCCCCGGAGCTCATTTTCAATCAGGCCCTGTCCCCAGCACACAAGCAGAGTTAATTAAACATAGCCTTCCCTTCTGCAAGGAAATGGAAAGCAACCTCCTGTTGGAACAATTAGTACTTACAGCCCCGCCCCCCTCTTCCTTTCTCCCGCCTTCTCTTAATACCTGGCCTTCATCATCTCAGACTCTGCTTCCCGTCCATCAATTAGCACTAAGAAGCCAAGAGGAAAGGAGGGGAGAAGGGACCGATGGCCCGTTTATCCCTCCCGGGGACAGGGAGACCCTCCCTAATGGCAAGGGCCCGGCGGCCACGGCGTGGGTGTAGAGAGCCAGGCCCCTGCGTTGTTGGGAGCAGGTGTCCTAACCTCTCTGCTGTGTCATCCATATCACGGGGATCCTATGGCCTCATAAGACGGTCAGCATCCAATGAGATCTGGGTGGAGGAAGTGCCAAGCCCAGGGCCTGGCATGGATGCATCTTACCTATTTCCCTCCTACTGCCAAGGTAGGTGGGGCTAGGGACCTGTGGTCAACAAGCCTTGCTGTGTGAAGTCAGGCTGGTGACTTGGCTTCTCTGGGCCTCTGTGGAAGGGAAGGCTATGGGCATCCCTCTGTGTAAAGCATGTTCCCCAGAGAGCTAGGGGGCGGGCGGGATGGCACAGGGCACAGGGCCTGTGGTCTGGCCTAAGACTATGTGCATCCCCTCCCCGCCGGCTTTCCTGGCTGAGTCGGCTCGAGCAAGTGGTTATTAACCCCCGTGCCTCAATCCCCTGCGGGATGGACGGAATCGGCGTGCCTGAAGCATGCAGAGCCGTGCTTGGTAAGCGTCAGCTATTGTTCTTATTCGTAGTCTTATTTTTAGTCCAGCCCAGCCCCTGCCTTCAGAGAGACTGCAGGCAAACAGTGAAGCCTGTTCTTGGAGGATGAATCTGAGTTTCTGAGTTTCCATCAAAAGTGACTCTGGAACGAAGAGTCACCGTCTTGGCCGGCTGTGTTCATGTCTGAGATGGGGAAGGGCCGGAGGAGGTTGCTGGTGCCCCAGTTTGGTCCTCCTTAAACCAGAGCTAGTTCAGCTCAATAGGGAGGGCAGGGGGCATCAGGAGGATTAAGTGGGATTGCTATGCCGAGTTCTTGGTGTGTGGCCCTCCCCTCTATCCACTGCCCCCCACTAGTGACGGCTGGGCCACTGCCACCTTGAAAGTCCCCGGCAAACCGCAAGCACCATGGGACACCTGCTGCATGCAGGCGTCATGCCAGGCGCCAGGAACAGAGAGAGACAGAGCTGGAGTTGCCTGCTCTCAGCGCGGAGGGGCAGACCCAACATGCATTAAACTAAGCGGTGGCTTCGGGCTCTGGGATCTGATGATGAATCCTTCCCGGGGGGTAATACATCCAGAGCAGTGTGGGGAGGTATGGATGCAAGCGCCAGAGGGGCCAAGAGACAAGAGAGGAGCTTCTCAGGATGGGATGGCACAGCCTTGCTCAGGGGTTAGCCCTGCCCCAGCCATTGTGACTGGAAGTGCATCTTGCGGTCTAACCCGAATCCTTCCTGCTGCAGCAGGATCTCACGTCCCCCGATCCCCATCCTCCTAATAATAGATCATGTGAACTAGGGGACCAGCTTGGCAAATGTAAGGTCAGCTAACACATAGTGAGAGAATTTCCTTGTGGGATTCATAAATAGCTGGGAAAGCCAACTCCCAAAGCAGACCTGGCCACAGTGGAAGACCTGGCACCTCGAGCCTTCCGTGGTGACTCCTTTGCAGGGGCAACATTGATGGTGGTGGGTTAGCACCAGCCACACCGGACAGCTGGACAACTGGACTATTGTTGCTAAGATCAACCTCACCTCTTCACACCTTTGAGATGGGCTGTCATTTAAAAAAATTTTTTTTTCAATTTGGGTTTTGCTAGAGATGGGGTCTGGACATACTGTGAATGGACAGACTTGTCTTTAGTCTTAGATCTATACCCCTTCCCCAAGCCGCTAATTATCATTGAGCGAATGATCGGTGAACTTGGCTGAGCTATCCAAAGCTGGAATGGTTGGGGTGAGAGCCTGAGTGACCCCTGTGGCCACGTGCCTCTTGGCAGGGTGGAGACCCCTGCCCCCTCCCTGGCTCTGGGATGCTCTGTCTACCCTGCCCCTGACTCTCTTCCTTCCCCCACCACCCAGCCTGCCTGGGCTGATGGAGGAGGAGAGGAGCCAGGAGGCTCCCTCTGCCCGGCTCGGTCTGGGTGTTCAGCTTCCAGAGGCTGTCTCTGCTCCCTGTCCTGGAACGCTGAGTGGTGGAGGCTACCTCCACCCACCCCACGTCTGCCCTTGTCTTATGGACAAATCCTGTGCCTGGCAGTGTTAGTATCCAAGGGTTTATTCCCCAAGGCAGACTTGGCTTCCATCCACTGCTCACCAAGATGTGACCTTGGCCAAATGATGGTATATTGTTGAGCATCAATTTATTTATCTATAGAATGAAAATAATAGTAAAAATACTAATTGAATCCCATTATTTTGCAGCAAGATTTGGTGAGATAATGCATATGAAGCACTCGGTACCGTGCTCAGCACATAAGTAATTTATACCTTCTACTTACGTATTTCGGCTGCCACTCTTGTCATTATTATAATCTTCAGGTTTTATGTGTTGGGCACTTAGTAGGTGCCAACAAATCAATCAGTACTTAGCCTCTTGCTCTCTTTAAAAATCAGGGCTTTTATTTTGTCGTTGTTATGAGGGTGAGGACAGTGAGGATTTGGATTCACCTGTTTCTGCTGACCCGGAGTTTACCCTTCAGGGCGAAAGTCTCCCTCTGGCAATCGTCAGAAAAGCTCTTGTCAAATCAATATTGACTAGAGGACAGTCCTGGCAAACAGGTGTTCAGAGTCCTCCTACGCCCCTTATCTATCTACATTTGATGGGAGCGAACATCAGAGCCCAGAGAGGTTTGGTGCGTTATCTAGGGTCACATAGCGTGCTGATCCAACCCACCCTCCAGCTTCTGGTTAAGGGCTCCAAGTGCCAGGCTGCTGTCACCCCCACCATTAATTGTCATCATCTACATGTGAATGGGATGGTTAGGTCTTCTAGTCATTTCTGCAACATCCCTCTCTCATGATCCTGTAACAGCCCAGGAGCTGGGCAGGGCAGGGGGCAGGATCAATCCAACATTATTGCCATTTTTCAAAAGGGAAAGCTGAGACTCAGAAGAGACTCAGCCTGGCCTAAGGTCACACAGAGGGAGCGGCCCCCCCCAATGCCCAGCCTGGCGTTCCAGCCTGCAGAGCAGGGTAGCGCTGGTGTGAGGTGCTGGTCCTGCCGCTTCGTGCTCCTTGCCCCCAGCCCCACAGCTGCCCTCCAAGCCCAGCTCCCGGAGCCCTCAGCTGAAAGCCCTCAAGGGGGCGGGCACCGCTTGCAGGAGACCTCAGAAACGGTTTTCGGGGCCTGAGACCTCCTGACACCAACAGGCAATGGCTTTTTTCCTTCTCTTGAGGAGCAGAAGAGATTTATAGCTTCCGACTCGAGACCCCACTTTGAACCAAGTCGTGCAAAAGCAACAGGTCGTCCGACAGATGGTGTCTCTGCAGTGGGAAACCGGAGCCCAAAAGGCTGGCAACTTCCCTAGTCAAAGTTTCTTCTTGTTTAGAATCACCTTGGGGGTTTAAAAAAAATAGAATTCACGGAAGAACATGGTGAAATTTGTCACAGGGACTTTGCAGGGTATTAAAGGAGCTGGGATTTCAGGTCATTCCGGGGCCCATCACTTCTCCCCCGAGGAGGGCAATGTACAAGGTCAGGCCAGCCCCTCCACCCCCCCAGAACATGCACTTGAATCTATCCCCGCTGCTCGGCTGCAGGCCTGAGGGGAGCCCCTCTTTGACTGATGGGAGCCCCACTGGCTCTAGGGCCCAGAACCCACCAGCCTCTGATGAGGATTAAGTGAGTTGGTGCAGGTAAAGCACTTGGAACAGTGCCCAGCACCTGGCGGACTCAGCGCAAGTGTAAGCCGTTCTTACTGTTATTCACGGGATTCCTATAAGGACAGGCAGAGGGTAGGAGCCCCGTATGTAATCGAGCAACCCCGCAGTGTGGTGGAGGGAATCCAAGGAGAATAAAACCCTTTTGGTCTCTCTCAGTGTCCTGAAACTTGCATCTCATTGCATTTAAAAAGAAAAACAGTAAAAGAAAAACAATAAAAAAAAAAAAAACAATAACGACAGCAAAGGCCTGACCCAGAGAAGGGGGCCTCCCTCTGGACCTGGCCGGTTCTCGGACATTGGTCCAGGAGAAAACAGCCCAGACGCAGGGCTGTGGCGCCAACGCCCATTTCACAAACCAGCTGTGTCACTGGGCCACAAAATGCCCTGGGTCCCTGGGCAGCAGGCCTGGAGCCCATCGTTGGGGCTGTAGGGCCTGCCGGAAGCAGCCGGGGCCTGTGCTTGAACATCAGGGATGTGACTGGCGTCTGCCCAGGGAAAAGTGTCCTCTCTGAGGCTGGGCGCTTCATCTGGTGTCCAGACACCTGGGCAGATGAGCCTGTTCGGGAAGCTCCAGCAGTATCTCCATCCCCGAGTTGGAGGGGAGGTGGTTACATCACCTGCAAGATCAAGGCCACCTCTCTTCCCACTGTTCCTGCCTTCCGTCTGCTCTTGTCTCGCCCAGAAATGGTCTAGAAGAGACCCCCGGGGCTGCAGGTGATATTGTAGGCTTTTGTGCTGCACGGAGCCCTTCCCACCTGCACCCACCGCTCGGTATCCAAAGATGGGGCAGCCTCCATCTGATTTGGGGCAGGAGGCTGGGCCACAGAGCAGTGACGACAGTGGTCATTAGACCCATGTCCCTGAAGCACTTACTAGGCACTGGGCAAAAAGTGTGGGATCTCTTTTAATGCTCCAAGTAATCCCATGAGGGTCACTGTGACAACCCCATTTACCGGAAGAGAAAACAGAGGCTCAGAGAGAGAGAAAACAATTTGTCCCAACTCGTAGTTTGAAAGAAGCAGTATCAGGGTTTGTACGGAGCTCTGTGTGATTCCATTCTTAACTCCCGCACTGCGTGCTTTATAAAGTGGGAAATACTTAGTTTTCTTTTTAATTAATAGACCCATTACCCATCTTTCTTTCTTTCTTTTCTTTTTTTTTCTTTTCTTCCTTCCTTCCTCCTTTCTTTTTCTTTCTTTCTTTCTCTTTCTTTCTTTCTTTCCTTCCTTCTTTCTTTCTTCCTTTCTTTCTTTTCTTTCTCTCTTTCTCTTTCTCTCTCTTTCTCTCTTCCTTCCTTCCTCCTTCCCTCCCTCCCTCCCTCCCTTCCTTTCTTTCTTTCTTTTTACAGATTCCAAAGTTTTCCCACCCATTAATTTACTCAGCCCTACGAGGAAGACTCAGGGATTGCCTCCCCATTTTCACAATGAGGGAACTGAGGCCCAGAGAGGTAAGGTGACTCCCCCTGTGTGGGAGTGGGGAAACTGGGGCTCCTGCCTCCTCTCCCGGAGTGCTGGGCTAGAGGCGGCTGTATGTGTGGGAGAAGCCATCGGTGTGTTCTGCCAGCAGAAGGAATGATTATCATAAACTCATTTCCCAGAGTATCATTCCCCTCTTTTCAGAGATTGGATTTTGGTCGTTAATAAGGGCCACGTTCCCCAGCTTTCCATCACCACCTCCAGTTTTGGAGCGTCCTCTCTCTGCTGCAGTTTAACCAAGTTATTCATTAACTGCTGTGCGCCCAGAGGGTATTTATATCAACCGCACATTTGGAAATTCAGCCGTACTTGAAGTGTGGGTAACAAGCTGATGACCTGCTTGGGGACGGGTAAGACCTGGGGAACCTGCTCTGGCAGGCCTCACCTTCCCCTGACCCCAAGTGTGCAGAACAGCACCTCCGGTTCTGGGAGTGGAAGCTTCAAGAGGCAGGGGGCTGACACATGTGAGTATTGTCATTGCCTCGCTTCAAATTTTCTCTGGTTCCCCACCACTTAGCCAGCCTTCTTCTTCCTCCTTCCTTCCCTCCTTCCCTCCCTCCCTCCTTCCCGCCCTTCTTTCTTTCCTTCCTTCCATCTTTCTATCTTTCCTTCCTTCCTTCTTTCCTTCCTTCCATCCTTCCAACTTTCCTTCCTTCCTTCTTTCCATCTTTCCTTCCATCTTTCCTTCCTTCCTTCCTTCCTTCCCTCTTTCCTTCCTTCCATCCTTCCATCTTTCCTTCCTTCCATCCTTCCATCTTTCCTTCCTTCCTTTGTTCTTTCCTTCCATCCATCCATCCATCCATCCATCTTTCTTTCCTTCCTTCCTCCCTTCCTTCGTTCTTTCCATCCATCTTTCTTTCTTTCTCTCTTTCTTTCTTTCTTTCTTTCTTTCTTTCTTTCTTTCTTTCTTTCTTTCTTTTCTCTCTTTCTTTCTTTCTTTCTTTCTTTCTTTCTTTCTTTCTTTCTTTCTTTCTTTTTCTTTCTTTCTTTCTTTCCTTTCCTTCCTTCCTTCCATTCATCTTAATTCATTCATTACTTCATAATTTAATGACTGCCTACCATATCCTGCTCTAATTTTCCTATTTTCCAAAACATTTATCATCGTTTAACACACTGAAACAATTATCTATCTATTGATCAATCTAATTGATCTATCTATCCTCATTATTATTTATTGCCTTTCTCTCTCCACCACCATTTCCCCCTCCCTGACTAGAATGAAAGACCTACAAGGGCAAGAACATTGGTTTTATTTACTTGTATTCAAAGTGCCACCCAGTAGGCACTTAATAAGTGTTTGTTAAGTGAGTGACTAAACGTGGATATAATATTAAACAAGACACAAATTTATAGGAATTAAGGTAAAAGTGGAGACTTCAAATATATAAAGAAATGCATTTGTCTGGACCCCTACAGGCAGTATTTCCTTCCACCTGCCTCTAGTGCTTCTTATGAGGGAAAGTTTGAGATCACAGGCCAATAGGAGGAATTCTTACCTGGCATTCTGAGCTTCCAGCATCTGACCCCTGCCCTCCTCTTATCACTACCTAACAGGTCTTCCAGTTAGTTGGACTTGCTCGTGTTTTCCAAACACGCTTTGAGCTATCATTTCATACCTCAGGGCCTTTGCACAAGCTTTTTTCCCCCTTGCAGGAATCTCTTTTGCCCTCTTATCCATCTGAAAAACTTTCTGCACAGTATTTGGGACTAGGTTCAGATTACAGCTCCTTGGGGAAGTCTTCCTAGTCTTTTTTCTTCCCATTCTGGGCAAAATTAGACCCACCCTCTGCCTCTTGTGATTTCCTCTACTGAAGAACGTTTCAGGTGGTGAATTTGCTTATTTCTATCTGTATTCTTCATGGCATGGGAGTGAATTATTGTAATAATAACTATTTACAGAATTATTATAATGATAGTGGCCACTGATTATTGGGTACCTATCATTTGCTGTTCCAAGTGTTTCAATATTCAGTCCTCATAATAACTTTATGAGGTAGGAGCTATTATTTTCCCCGTTTATAAATGAGAAAGTCGGTGCAGAGAGATTATGGTAATTTACCCAAGATTACACCTTAAAAAATGGTGGTACCAGAAATAGAACCTGGGCAAGCTGACTCTAGAGCCCCTGAGCTGAATGTCTCTGTGACATTGGACAAGACCTGGCACCTGTCCAGGTCCCAGTTTTCCCATCTGTACAAGGAATTGTTAGTACGAGGTAATGTTTAAGGACTCTCTCACTGAGGATGCTCTTTGGAGTCTCTCCTCTCTAGAGATGATATCTCCATGTAGCAACCTCTTTCTTGTAGAAATGTGGCAGGGACCCCATAAAGTTGGGAGAGGAGGATGCCAGCAAGCATTTGTTTCTAGAACAGTTTTGGTCTGGGAGGATGCATTTGGGTGATAGTGTGAATATATCAGAGATTCTTTCTGGATTGTGTTATATTGTATTGTATTCCCTCAGTTCTCCTTTCCTTCTGGCCTTTCCCATGGCTTCCCTGTGGGAAGAATATACTTTCCCATTGACTTTAGACTTAGCCATGTGACTTGCTTTGGTCAATAGAATGTGGGTGGAAATAATTGTGTGCTCATCCTAAGACAAGATCTTTGGAGCTGTGGCAAGCTCCTGCCAGCACTGTTGAGCTTCTGTTCTCCATGAGGAAGTTTGAGACCAGAGGTCCTAGAATAAGTACACATGGAACAGACCTGGTTTCTACTTTTTTAAAAAAGATTTTATTTATTTATTTGACAGAGAGAGACACAGCAAGAGAGGGAATACAAGCAGGGGGAGTGGGAGAGGGAGAAGCAGGTTTCCCGCTGAGCAGGGAGCCCGACACGGGGCTCAGTCCCAGGACCCTGGGATCATGACCTGAGCTGAAGGCAGACGCTTACTGACTGAACCACCCAGGTTCCCCCCGACCTGGTTTCTGCTTAAATTAGCCTGGAGTTGGCCTGGCCCAACTTAATCCAGTCAAAATCAACTGAACTGTAGATGACCTATAGGCCTACGAGTATGAAACACATGTTTGGCATTATGAGTCATTGAAAATTTGGAAATGTTTGTTATGCAGCATTGGTATAGTAGAAATCTGACCAATATATAGACTAAACATAAACACCACACCAGTGTAGGTGTAGCATCCTTGTTGAATTATATTGTCCTTAATCATAAAGAGGCCTAACATTAATTTCAAATTAGCAGTGACATTTGAGCAAACAGGTAACATTCAGACTTTCTGAACTCCTTGCTAAGCATAAGCAACATCTTGCGGGCTTGGGGCGGGGGATGCTTTGATGGACCAGACACCCATATAGTGGCTTTTCTTTGTCCTTGCTGTTAGATAGCTAATAAAGGTTTATTTCCTCTGCTAACCGAACATGCTTCCAAGGGAAGTGCCTGGTCCTAGCTTTCTAGAGGAAAGGGTCTTGAGTGGAGAAGACCTATCTCTTCTGTCACTTTTGGCATAATCTATAATGGCATAATCAAACCGTGGTTTGATGCATGGAGGTCATGGAGTAATCTGATTTGGGTTATTTGAAATATTAAGCAATTAGGGAAGACGTCCCAGCAGAGAGGTGGATGTGTCCTCTTCTTCCAGCTCCCCGAGTCTGTCATATGGGTGTGGGTGGTTTCAGTGGCATGTTGAGGAGGAGATAGAAATGGTGGGAAGGGACTTGAAAGGTTTCTGTAATTTTGGAGCTTACACAATCTTTGTGAAAGTCTCTCTGATTCAGGCTCGGCTTGGGCATTGCCTCCTCCCATGGTTCTGCACATGTCAATAAAATCTCCTATGATCCTGTCAGCCTGTGTTTTTAGTTCTCGTGACCCAAGCGTAGGGTCATGGCTGCAGTGATGAACAGGTCCTGTGGTTTTGACACTGACACGCTGTCTCATGGGATCCCGTTTTAGTTTCCTATGGCTGCTGGAATAAATGTCCACAAACACAGTGGCTGAAAACAACGTTCATTAACTCTCCTACAGTCCTGGAGGTCAGAGGTCTGAAATCAGCCAGAGTCAAGGTGTGAGCAGGGCTGGTTCCTTCTGGACACTCTGAGTGAGAACACATTTCTTTGCCTTTTTCAGCTTCTAGAGGCCCCTGCTTCCCTTGGCTCATGACCCCTGCCTCCATCAGCCTGGCCTCTTGCTTTCATTCTCACATCTCCTAGTACTGACCCTGCTTCTTCTGTCCTCCTTGTGATTACATTGGGTCCACCTGGACAAACCAGGAGAATCTTCCCATCTCAAGATCTGTAAAGTCCCTTTTACCATGTAGGGTAACATATTCACCGGTTCCAGGAATTAAGATGTGGACATCTTTGGAAGGGGCATGTCTGCCCCAAAGACCCTGCAGGGTAGGGGACACAGGTACTAGTACCCGGTTATTTCCGTTTTACAGTAAAGGAACAGAGAACAGTAGGTTGCAGATCCAGGACCAGAGTCCCGACTTATGACTCCTACTCTTTAAGCTATTATTTTTTTAAAGAGATTTTATTTATTCATTTGAGAGAGAGAGCGCACATGAGCAATGGGGAGAGGCAGAGGGAGAAGCAGACTCCCCTCTGAGCAGGGAGCCTCGATCCCAGGACCTGGAGATCGTGACCTGAGCCGAAGGCAGATGCTTAACCATCTGAGCCATCCAGGAGCCCTCTTTAAGCTATTATTATTATTATTAATTTCAATAATAGTAACATTCATTAAATGTTTGTGATGTGCCCAGCACTGTGCTAAGCACCTTTACATATGTTATGCTCTATTACTACCCCCATGTTACTTAGGGAGGCTTAGGAAATTGGAGAAACTTGCCCGAGATCACTGAGCCACTAAGTAGTGGAGTCAGGATTTGAATCCAGGTCCTCTATAATGAAAAATATGCAGTGGATACTGTTTACCAGATCATCTTTACCAGGCCAACCCACCCATCCCAGCTGCTGTGAGGGCTGACATCTAAGAGGGTACAGCTGCCCTCTTCCCTGGAGAATTGCCCTTGGCCTCCAGGAGCCATTTTGCCAGGAAATGCCTGGAAGATTGCCCCTCTCCCAGCGGTTCCCTTAGGAAATAGTTGGTGGATAATGATGGGTAATGGAGCTGACACGCTTCCCTCAAGGTGGGACAATTCTGGAGTGTCTTTCACGCTCCAGAACTCCCCAGGGGATAGAAGCTAGATTCCAGCTGACCTCACCTCTTTATTTAGCTCCTTACCCTACCCCCATCCTACTTCACCCACTCTCAGATTTCTCCTGCAGGCTCTCCTTCTGGAAATCACTTCCATGGGAGTTACAGTCTCAGGCTCTACCTGCAGGGAACCTCACCTGGGACATGGTCTCAGTTAGGAGTAGGACAAAGAAGCAGAACCGGTAGGACTGCTAAAGAGTGAGGGATTTGTTATAGGGATTTGACCTCATGCAGTGGCGGGGACTGGTTTAACAGTCTGCGTAGGGTTGTTGCCCATCTGCATCCAGTGCTTATCCTGAAGACAGCCGGGCAGGCAGTTTGGAAAAAGAGAGAGAGATGCAGTAGGGCAAACAATGACGTCTGTCATCGCGATGAACTGAAACTCGTGCAGGTTTCGCCAGCTCCAAGATCCTGACCTGCAAAGAGGCTGGCATGCTTCACCCCGGAGTTGCATGGCACCCTGCCTGGGACCTGGAGATGCTGGAGGGGGGAGCTGGGATGCTGTGGGCCCAGCGGCTGCCCCACCCCTACGAGGTGAGCCATGTGCGGATCCTGCACTGGCCCACAGGCAAGCCTGGCTGCTGTCTCACTTCTCTTCTGCCTTCTGACCCCTCAGCCAGTCAAGCGAATGTTCTACTGCTAACCAAACTCAGAGCCAGAAAGGGAAAGGGATTCTGGGAAATGTAGTTCCAGCTTCGTTCAACTGACCCGGTATAAAATCATCATTGGTCACCCATGTCAGCCTGGCACATGTACACACCTCTTTTAACCATACTGAACTTCCAAATTAAGACCAGAGTGGGCGTGAAAAGTACAGCATAGGGATTATGGTCAGCAGTATTATAATAACTTTGTGCAGTGACCATACTTATAGTGATGAGCGCTGTGATTGTACAGAATTGTTGAATCACTATGTTGTACCCTATGTACCCAATGTGAAATGAATATCACGTTGTAGGTCAATTATACTTCAATAGAAAAAATAAAACATCAGAGCAAAATCATGCTTCTTTCTAATGTAGTAGAGCTATCCGTGGTGCAACTGAAAACGCACTAACCTTCTTCCCCAAAGAAGATCCAAAGTTCCTTTATCTTTGGGTGATGTTCATACCTTTTCTAGGTGGGTCACAGTCTTTTATGGACAGTCTATCATTTAAATACTGAATGATAAGTTAGCAACTGTTAACAAATCTTATGCTAGATCGTAGGGGAATCAGGGCAGGTGAGGGGGGAGAATTAATTAACATCCACACAAATACTGTCATAGAGAATAAGGAAGAAATACTCCAATCTGTTAATCTTCCTCCTTTCTTTAACTGGTCATGTATGTGACTGTAACTGGTATTTATAATTTCCTTCTTCCACTACTCATTTCATATTCCACTCGCCCTCAGTGGTAACCTTGGCCTATCATGGTTCCTTGCCTAATGGGGTGACTCAACTTTCATTCGTTAAGGGTCTGGACCATTAGCTATCCTACATATTATGGGTGGTTGTATTTGTTTGTTTGTTTGTTTTTAATTCCAGTATAGTTAACATAGAGTGTTATATTAGTTTCAGGTGTCCAATATAGTGATTCAACTTTTTTTTTTTTTTAATTTTTAAGGGTAGTTGTGTTTTTTTTTTTTTTTTTTTAAAGATTTTTATTTATTTATTTGAGACAGAGAGAATGAGAGAGAGAGAGCACATGAGAGGGGAGAGGGTCAGAGGGAGAAGCAGGCCCCCTGCCGAGCAGGGAGTCCGATGCGGGACTCGATCCAGGGACTCCAGGATCATGACCTGAGCCGAAGGCAGTCGCTTAACCAACTGAGCCACCCAGGCGCCCCGGTAGTTGTGTTTTTTAATTGCTTGTATCACAGGACATGGGAATACTTAGAGGTACCTCAGGGGATCTCTTGAATTCAGGGCATCTTCCTGTTTATCCTCATTGGACAGCAGCAGCCCAATTTCCCCTGATATTCAGAATCAATCACTCTAGGCAGTATGGAGACCCATTTCTAAGCCCATCAATTCATTGGCATGGACAGCCCGAAGTAGTCAGATAGCAATCTCAACTACAATTTCATGGGATCATTGTTATGACTCATGGCAGAAGCATTCCTCCTTTGGGAACTAAGATGTCTAGAACAACAGACCTAAAGTCATGGGGACAGAAAGCAAAAGTTTTGCTAGTGAATTATATAAGATAATAGTGAGAGGAGCCATACCCATTTCTACCTCAATTCTTGGGCCTGGGAATCTTGGCCATGAGATGAATAGCACTGTGTATTGGTTGCTGAATTTAGAGCATAGATTGCTTTCTGGAGGATATTGCCCTAGCCCTGCAAGATGTGGCCATAAGGCTGGTACCATAACCAAGCCTTCAAAAGGCCATTCCACCATTATGTCAGACTAGCTGCTTCAGGGTGATGACGATCATGGTAAGACTAGTGAGTGAGCTGAACATGGGCCCACTGCCATACTTTACTGCCGTAAATGATTTACTTGGTTAGATGCAAAGCTGTGTGGTATGCTATGATGAATAGAACATTCTGTAGGTCCACTGGGATGGCTTTGGCAAAAACACTGTGAGTAGGTAAGGGTCTGGATCAGTGAATGAGAACAAAGCATAGTGCCATATTGGGGGTTCAGTGCCAGCCTCTGTGGTTGGTGCATGGGTACTTAGCATGATTATAGCTAGATCAGCCTTGATGAGCAGAAGTCCAATTTGCTGTATCCTTGCATGACCTCCATCCCTTCCTCCATGGCCATTTTGTTCATAAGCCCACGGGTAAAGATGGGGAGGTCTTGGGAAAGAGTTTGGCTGAAATTCACAAAATGGATCACTTTGCCTATCTACTTATTAGAGTCCCCCTCCACTGAAGTGACTCTCTGATTTGCATTTACACAAACACATATCTGTTCACCCAGTCTGCCCATTCAGCAAGTTCTAGCCATACACTTCTCCCCAACACCTCATTTCGACAATTTTCCAGTTATGTTTCTTCCAAGATTCAGCCAGCCCATTAGCCCATACATCAGTGTAGATTCATACCTATGGCCATCTCTCCTCCTAGGCTAAGTAAACAAAGTCCTGCCACCAATAGGATTTCCCTGACCACTGGCTCCAAGGGTAAGGCTGGGGTGCTGCAGCTTCCCCTTCTGGGTAGCGCCAGCATATGGTGCAGAACCTCCTGTAAATCAACTTTTCTTTTTTCTTCTTTAGTCAACTTGTCAGCTAATTCCACACAAGGCCATAGGTGGGGTTGAGAGAGAGGAAGTAACGTAGCATGAGCAGGAGAGAGGGGCATTTGACGTATTTGCTCAGGTGACTTACTTGAGTCTTCTTGAGCTGCTTGAGCTGATATATGTGCCACTTCCTTTCAATGGTGAAATTGTCACTGCGAATGCTCAATTTTATGGTCTGGTTACTCAGACAACACTCAGTTCACTGATGAGCAGCTCAGAAGGCATGTTAACTTGGGGCCTGCGATCAAGCTTTCAGTGCCTGGTAAGGCCCAATAGCAATCCAGAAGCCACTTCTCAGAAAGAGAATAATTATCTCCAGAGAGTAGCACGGCTTTTCTCTAAATCTTAAGGGCCTGTGCTATTATTTGCCTATGGGGCCTGCTGAAGTCTGGTACAATATCCCTGTCTGCCACAGAACCTTCCAGCAACACCAGAGCTTCTGGGTCACACCGACCAACTGGCAGAGCAGCTCACGTGGCAGCCTGCACCTGCTGGGGGCGGATGAACAGGTCTTGTGTGATAAATCCATTTCAACATCCCAATATCCCCAAGCCTTTGGATACTCCCCTCTACAAACTACCAGGGAAATGCTGGCCTTAGCACTGCATTTAGTGTGGGCCACCTTTGCATCCGGGGTTTTAGTCAATCAACCAAACAGTTAGGGCCAGTCCCAGCTGCTTGGGCTCACGCACTGAATCCAGAATCTCTGCTTACTACACCCACATCCATGAATTTGGCCTGATCCAACCCTATTTTTTCCACTCTGATCCAATATCCTTAGGTTCATTCCAAGAACTACAGAGAAAGGGATACCGGGAAATATCATTCCAGCAGAACCAAGTCAACGCAGTGCAAAGCATGGCAGACAGTGTGCCTTACTTTACCGTGTGGCCTCTTTCAGCTTCCAAACAAAAATACTATATGTCCCTGGAAGTGGGGTGTATGTCTTCTTAGAGCTGCAAGGGCAAGTGCAATCGCATTTTTTCCTCCAGATTGAAATCCAAGGTCACCCTCAGAGTCACACTCATCTTTGGGGCATCCCTCTCTATATATAATAATAATAATAGCTACCCACCTCCAGTCTGCCCTTAACTCACATCATTTCACCTGATTCTGACAACCTTAGGGTGAACCACTATCCCCATTTTACAGATACAGAAACTGATGCTGGGGGCTGGGTGGCAAAGTTGTGTCACTGGCAAAGGATGGAGATGGATTTCAGACTGAGTTTTCAGCTTCTGTAGCCAAAGCGTACTGTGGGGAATCTCCTCCCCCCCTCCTTCCCTACTGGAGTTAATATTCATACCAGGTTATTGGTGATGGAGTGGATATAGAACCCCAGAACCATAGACTGTCCTTGGTAGATGGGGTCCTAAAGAGCACTTTAGAGTTAAGGAAATCAGAGCCCAGAAAGGTGAGGCAATTTGTCCAAGGAAACCCAATGGGTCATTAACAGGACTCTGGCCAGAAGGGGCTAGCCAGAGCTACACCCAGGGGGGTGGGAATTAAGTAGTTAAATGAGCTTGCCATTCCAAACATGCCGAGGCTGGGATCTGCACCAGCCTTGGACAAAAATGCCTGTTCAGGAGTCACACAGGTTTTCCTGCCATACCCTCTGGTTCTAGTAGCCAGGTAGGACCAGGAGCTTGGCTCTAAGCAAGCTGCATCAACTGCCCACCTCATTGTCCCAATCAGTGTCCGCAGAGAGAGTCCCTGTTGCTGGTCACCAGATGCTGCTTGGAGTTCTTCAGCTTCATTTTGTGCAAAGGGAGTGGGGAGTCTTTCTTCCTGGTTTGTCTGTTCTAAGAGCAGGGCAAGGGGTCCCATGGAGGCAAAGGACCTATTCCTTGAGGACTAGCCTGGTTCGTGTGCTCAAATAAAAACACACAAGCAATGTTGTCTTTTTCTAGGCTCATCCAGGCAAAGCTAGTGTGGAAACCCTGCTCAGGAGCTGGCATCTGAAGTTCAATGGGTTCTCTAGGGCATCCAGCAAAAGTGTCATTTCCTTGACATGTGGCCCCTCAGCTCTTTCTCTCCACGCAGAGCCCAAGGAAACAGCAGGCTCTGGACGAGGAGGGCTTGGGCTGGATTCACGTAGCCATTCCACAAATATCATTGAGTGTCCTCCATGGGCTGGCACTGCCGGGGCGGCTGGGGTGCATCGGAGGTACAGCAAATACCTTGCCCTGTGGAGTCATATTCTAGTGCAGAATTTAATAAGAACAACAAATAACTAAATTCTGTAGTGTGGTCAAGGTAATCTGTGATATGGGAGAGGGAAAAGCAGAGCAAGGTAAGGGGGACAGGAGTGAGGGGCAAGAGGGTGAGTCACAGAATTACAGGGGGAGGTGAGGGAGGGCCTCACTGGGAAGGTGGGATTCGAGCAGAGACTCGAAGGAGGTAAGGGAGGCCCCCTGTGGATGTCTGGGGAGGAACCTGCCAGGCAGTGGAAACAGCCAGTGCAAAGCCCCTGGGGAAGGGGAATGCTGATGTGTTCCAGGAATGGAGAAGGCGACAGTGGCTGAGCAGAGGGGAGTGGGGGAGATGTGGGAGAGGAGACAGGAGGGGAGGGGACAGATCTTGCCGCCACTTGAGCTGTGGTGAGTGAGGACCAGGCTTTTATTCTCACTGCAGGGTGTCAGTCAAGCAGAAGAGCAACATGATAACTAAACATCCAGTGTGGTAACTTAGGTTTGTAAAGGGTGTCTCAGGCTGCTGCATGGAGAACGGACTGCAGGGGGTGGGTTGGGAGGGGCTGTTGCTGTAAGTAGGTAGGTGAGAGGTGATGGGGGCTCAGACCCGAATTGCTGGAAGGGGATGGTGGTAGACTTCAGAGTTGGGAAGATAGTTTATTTTTATTTATTTAGCTTTTAAGATTTTATGTATTTATTTGAAAGGAGAGAGAGAGAGCACAAGCAGTGGTGGGGGGGGCAGAGGGAGAGAGAGAAGCAGGTTCCCGGCTGAGCAGGGAGCCCAACGCAGGGCTCGATCCCAGGACCCCAAGATCAGGACCTGAGCCGAAGGCAGATGCTTAACCGACTGGGCCACCTAGGCGCCCCAAAGAATCGGGAAGATATTTTAAAAGTGGAGCCAACAGAACCTGCTGATGGGTTAGATGTGGGGTGTGGGAGCAAGAGATGACGCCAAGCTTCTGAGCAACTGGATGGATGGATATAAAGTAGAACTTTCTGACCAGCTCTGCCACTTACTGACCAGGGTACCTTGGGCCAGTGACTTACTTAGCACCTCTGTGCCTCAGTTTCCTCCACTGTAAATTTGAGCGAATGATAGTTCCAACTTCCTCAGGTGATTATGACACCTGACCTGGTACACAGTCAGTGCTCAATAAATGTCAGCTCTCATTGTTATTATTGTTGCTGCTACGTGGGGTAGACTCTAGACCAGGGGTCTGCAAACCACAGCCTGAGGGGCTGCTTTCAAAGAAGAAGGACCCCTGGAACACGGATGGCCACCCCGCTCGTGTACAGATCGTTTGGCCGCTTTCCTGCTGCTGGTCCGGTTGGGTCTTTGCAATAGACGCTGCGTGATTGCAAAACCGAAAATGTTTACAGCCGGCTCTTTACAGGAAGTCTGCGGACCTCTGCTCTAGACCGAATCGGCTCTTTGTCAGAGCATGTTTCGGGAAAGATTTCTCGCTGTCTCTGAGCTGCTGGGACGGGGGCAGCGCAATGGACGACTTTGCCCCCCGTCCCCCGGCCACACTGAGGCCATCCCCCACTCCCGGCCTGTGGCTCACCTCTGGAGAGGTGCTGGGGCCACACATCCCTCCTTCCCGAGCATGCTGTCGGGGCACCCGTGTGCCCACCACCGCGCCTGGGCAGCATGGTGCTACAGAATCATAGGCTGAGTGGAGAGATGAGTAGCTGATGGGGTATGTGGCCCTGGGGGCAGATCTGGGTCTGCCCCACCCCGTCCTGCCTCCCTCTCACCCTCCCCGGCTCTGCGGGGTCTCTCCAAGCAAAGCTTGCCCATTAGCCACAACCTGGGGAGAAGGCAGACCAGCTGGGGAGGCAGCCGGCCAGGGCGTGATGCAGCTATGCTTCTCACTGGCCGTGCGCGACCTGGGGCAGTCACGTAACCTCTCGGAGTCGGGGCTCTCAGCTGTAAAAGAGGGATGTCTTCTATGTTTGGCCCAGAGTGGAAACTCCTTTCCTCACCTTGGCTGCCTGGTCTACATCCTCATATCAGGACCTAATCGCGGCGCTTGGCATGTGACAGGTGCTCAGAAGACGTTTGTTGAGTGAATAAAGGAGCGCAGGGCCTGCGCGGGGTGGATGCCGGATCACCAAGGCTGTTGGTGATCATAATTTTGCTACGAGATTGAGGATTCTCGGAGGCGCCGTGAAAGGGGCAGCTGTGCGTTCCGGGGCCCGGGTGGGGTTTTCGGGGCTGCGGGAGGAAGGAGAGAGACTGAGGCTGCAGAGGCTGCCAACAGGTTTGGATTCCTGGGGAAGCGGGCGGGTGAGCGAAGGCCGTGGGCAGCTCCGACACACACACAGACAGGTGATAGATGAAAAGACAGAGACCTAGATTGACAGATAAATAAATACCAGACAGAAGGAAAGGCAGACAGGCAGGTTGCCAGGCGGGCAGATAAGTAGGTAGCTAAGTGGCGGCTGGTCCTCCGCACCCAGCCCTCCTCCTCCCTCGGCTGTCACACACTCCTGGTGAGACAGTCAGCCCAGTGCTGACTCGGAGCCTGAGGGCCAGGGCCTCGGGGGATATTCTGGGGACGGCAGTGTCATATCAGCCCGGCTGCCTTTCCGGGCAGATGTCGGGACAAAGGGGCGCCCGGTGGTGGGCGTGTGGCCACAGAGGGCCTGGCTACAGGTGGGAGTCTTGGGTGTGAGCCTCAGCCCTCCGCTCCCTGGCCGGGTGACCCGGAGCAGTGTCATCTTCTGCGCCAGAGCCTGAGGCCGTGGGGAGAGGCGGTGGCAGCATCTCTGAGAGGTGCCCGCGGCCGGGAGTGGGATGAGTGCTCACAGGCACCCACCTGACACCCAGCCGTGTGGCGTGAGGGCTGCTGGCACATGCTCGCCCGCGCGTGCGTCTGCTCAGCCATGCAAGCGGGGGGCGGGGTGCACGTCTCAGGCGTTGGCTCCTCGGCCGGACTGCCGGCCTCGACCGGGGTGCGCTTGTGGAGACTCCCTGTTCCCTTGCTTCACAGCTATGCCGGCCAGGCTCTGGGGCCAGGGGCCGCATCCCTGTCCCCGAATCTCACAATTACCCCGCAAAATCATCTTGACGTCATGAAGCCAAATCAGTATCTAATTTGCAGAACCCAGTGCAACAAGAAAATGTCAGGCTCCGTGTTCAGACATTATTAATTTCAAGATGGCAGAGTGGTGAACCGGGCGCTGTGTGCCCGCACAGGTGGCACGCCGTCCGCGGCCCGTGGCTCCGGACTCGTGTGGTGGGGGAGGGGACGGTGAAGGACAGAGGCTCCTGAGCTGCGCAGTCCTCAGTCTGTACCTCGGTTCCGCCACTTCCTAGTGCTGAGACTTTGGACAGGTCGCTTGGTCCCTCTGCGCCTCAGTTTCCTTATGTTAAAATGGGAGTAATAGTAGCATCCATGCCCATGCAGGTTGAGTCAGGTAAATGGATGAATACACCTCAAGTGCTGGGCACAGGTACCAATAAATATCAGCTATCATCATCATCCTGCAGACCAAGTTACGGGGCTAGTAGGTAACCAAGTCCAGAGCTGGGCCAGGGTGGTCGTCACCAGCCCCCCCCCCCACAGCCCAGGGTCGGATCGCCACAGTTGGACTTTCCCAGGCCCTGGGGCCCAAGCGGCAGCAGGAGTTTGCTTTTTCCCTTAGAGGAGCTCACGGCATGTCTCTTGGGGAGCAAATATGTCACCTGTGGCCACTAGCTATGAGCCCCCACTTCCTCCCTTCCTTGAGTCTCCCAGAGCCTGTTCCTGACATCCTTCTCCGCTCCTTCCCCCATTAAGATGCCCTCAATGTTTACTTGTACCGATCTCACCTGAGTCCCCAGAGACAGGGTCTAGCCACCAGGCCAGGGCCTTGGGCTGCTGTGGTCCCTGAGCCCTCTCCACAGATACATTTGTCCCCTCCCTCGCGTTGGCACATGAGGAGAGTTAAAAGAAAATGATCCTTGATGTCATGCTCATCATGGTCCTGGGTTTTCATTTTAACCTAATGAATTGCAGGCATCCCTGCCTCATCCTGCCATTCCTTCTAGAAGGCAGGGCTGCTCTGGGGATGATAAGGCTGCATCTTCTGAGCATCCCAAGTCAGTTGGTGGCCAGACCTCCTGTTCCTCTGCCTGGACTGAAGTAAACTTTGAGGGGATTAGCCCTCCCTAGGATGCCAGGGTCCAGAGCAGAGGTCCGGGTGACATCCTGGCTGGTGATGGGGTTTATGAGGGTCTGAGCTCTTGGGGGTGTTTGAAATGGATGCTGCTGGTGATGTGGTCAGCATGCAAAGCTTCTATATTCTCAGGGGCTTGAAGAAATATTTCCCCTCAAGTTATGGAGCTTTAAACTCTGGTTCAGGACCCTGAGGAAGATCCAGGCAGGGCAGTCCTGGGCAGCTCGAGAAGCCTTTGGGTTACTGCTGATATTTCTTTGGTACCATTGAAACTCAGTCGGAGAGACAGCTTTCCAGAACACCTCCTCTCTTTTGTTCTCCTGCAGCAGAGCTGACCATAGCCTCCCTCCCTGAAAAGCCCTATCTGGCATCAGTGAGGGGACAGTAGAAGAGAGTTAATATTGGTCAAGCTTCACCAAAGCCTGTGCTAGAAACTCTCACCCCAGACGAGCGGCTAAGAGTCAAGTCTGGAGCCAGCTCAGTTAGGTTTGCGTGCTGGCTCTGCTCTGACTAGCTGTGTTCCCTTGAGCAAGTCACTTAACCTCTCTGTGTCTACTTCAAAGAGCTATTGTGGGAAATAAATAAAGCATATATGTATAGTGACCAGAACTGGGCCTGGCATATTGTGAGAGCATGTAAGTATTAGCTGCTATGTGTTGTCTTTTGGACTTTCCCCAAACCTGCTAAAGTGGACGCCCATTTTATAGATGAAGAGAGTAAGGCTCCAAGAAGGGCATGACTTGCCCCAAGCCGTCCAGCTGAGGAAGGGGCAGGGGGCGGTATATGCCTGGCCTGCTTCACGCCCAGCCTGGGCCTTCTGGGCCACCCATATGTGCAGGTGGGCTCTGCCTAAGCAAGCACGGAAGGAAGGAGGAAGGAAAAGCTGTTCTGAACCACCCCCTCCAAGTAGGTCCCCAAAGTCCTTGTCAGAGGCAGTCTAGTGGCACTTCCCAAACTCATGCTGACAGTCCTGTCCCTTGATCTCATGCTGGGCCAGCTGGGAAGGGGAGCAGCCCTCCTCCTTGCCTCCCAGACTGTCAGATCCACTCCAGCTCAGATGAAGGGAGCAGCTGGTGCATGGCTGCCCCGTCCATCACTTAGGGAAGCATCTGTTCTGCCTCTCTGATAGGCTGCCCACCATCTCCAGGCTTGGGGGCCAGGGTGACTGGTACCTGGGTATGGATGGCGGCACCCAAGGGGAGGGTGATGGTCAGGTAGTGGCCAGCCCAGGGACCCTCAGGCAGGCTCTCTGCCTTGACAGCTGGGTCAGCTCTGATGACCCAGCCTGGCTGTCCTGGTTCTGGGATCCATTAGAGAATCCTTCAGAATGAGATGGAGGACAGTAGAATAGATGTAAGGTTGGAGCTTCTAAATGCCTCTGTGTTCAGGTGAGGAAGGTAAAGCAGGCCTGTTGAGCTAAATTCCCTTCAGGGTACCAGGAATCACAGCCACTGACTCCCAGAGTCTTAGAGCTGGGAGATCAAGTTGGGGTGTCTTGGTACCATTGCTTCATTTTCCAGATGGGTAAGCTGAGGCTTGGCTTACCTACTTGAGGTTACTTGCCCAAGGCCATACAGTGAATCTTACTTGACTAAGCTAGACCTAGAGCCTAAATTCTAGAGTCGCAGACCAATGTGCCTGCAGAGAGCTTTCTATTCCTAGCCAGACTCAGGTCTCTGCAGATCCAGCTTCTCCTGACCCCACGTCCACCCCCCACCATGCTGGTAACACTAGCTGACATTTATTGAGCGTTTACTATATGCCAGGCACTCTTCCCAATGCTTTATAAGCACTAACTTATTTTACCTCACCTCTTAGGGAGCAGTTAATAACATTTTCCTCATTTCACACACAGGGAATGAAGTCACAGAGAATAATTTGCCCACAGTCCTTCTGCCAGAAAATAGCAGTCAGGCCTTGAATCCAGATCATTGGGCTCTAGAGTCCAGTGTCTTGAAAATATAGGAAAATACAGCTTCAAGGGAGCTAGAGCCCCTTGTCCTCAAGTAGTCTTATGGTCTTATCAGTTCTGTGTGCCACTGAATACCTTTCATAAAAATCCTCTTTACTGTGTCTTCACTGGAGGGCTCCAGGGCCAGCAGCAGACTGGATTTGAAGTGGTTTCATGAAATAGGGTATAGGAAAATCGTGCTAGTCTGTGGGAAAATCCTACAGCTGACGGGGAAAGATCAGAGCAAGAAGGCATGGAGAAGGACTCTTGTCTGGTGTTTGGCCTGGGACAGGGGCAAGACAAGTGAGTTCTAATGCCTAGCCAGCTCCTCCTTGGTGTGTCAACTTCATCTCTCCCAACCCTTCCTGGGCCTCAGAAACCCCATCTGTAAAGGGGGAGGTCTGTCTAAGAAATGTGCTCTCTAAAGACCTTTCCAGCTCTGACATTTGAGGATTTGATGAGTGGCACCTGGTAATCCCTCTATTTTCCCACAGGTTTGCATCACAGTGGGCCCCTAAAACTTCTCTGCCCTCTCCACAGGCATCTGCTCTCCCGTGAGGTCTTCCTACCCACCCTGGAGCTGGACAATTCCTGTTGTTAGGAAAATCTTCCTCAGGTATAACTGAAGAGCCCCTTCCCCCATTCCATCTAGCTTCCTTCTTCAGGGAGCCTTTGTGTCTTTTTCTTAATGCCAGACTAAGTCAGAACATGATCCCAGGCTCAAATTTGCCATCACGGGTCAGGGCATGTCCAGGCCCGTCAGAGAAACCACTGATACGTTCATGATACTGTTGCTGAGCAAACGAACTATGGATGGGAGAGAATGTGCTACCTCTGACATGCCTACCTGAGCCTGCAGGTGAGGAGGGGACTCTCCATTCCCTCAAGCCAGACAGAGACTGTGTGGGCCAGACAGGAGGCTCAACTAAGGCCATATGCCACTGGGTGAGCCCCTCAGCTCAACTCACTCTATGACCTGGGTGAGATGGTCTACTCCCTCAGGGGGACAGGGGACTCAGGGCCACCTGATGTTTCTCTGTAGGCCAGCACCTGAATGCAGCATGACATGCATCCCTCCCAGGCTATTTGCACGCTCACCCAATCCACTCACCATGCTTTTATTCATTCTCTCAGTAATTTGGCATCTACTGAGCCCCTGCTGAGTGTCACACTCCAGGATGGTGCCTGGCCTCCCAGGATCTTATGGATTGGCTAAAAACAGCATGGAGCCTGGACTCAGATGGACCTGGGTTTAAGCCTTGGTTCTTTCCCTATAACAAGCTGTAAGTTTCAGGGGAGCTGCTTTGCTCTTCTAATCCTCTGTATTCTTACCTATAAAACAGGCATAATAATATCGATCTTCTACAGTGAGGAATTTATCTATTTGGTGCCCAGCATAGCGTTAAGTAAATGTTAGTCCCCTTTCTACCCCTCTCTCCACGCCTGCCTTTACTCTCATGTGTCATGACGTTTGCAAGTGTGTCTCCCACTTACTGCACCAGACTGGAGACTCTTTGTGTGCTCTCTTCTCTTACACCCCACTCCCCGCCCCAGAACAGGATCTGAGTTTTCTTCTCAGACCAAGAGCTCCCTAGGAAGGACTTCTTCCCTACCATTCAGCTGATAGCTGCAGGGATTCCCAATTGGCTAAGCCCCCAGTAATAAAGGGGGTAGGAGCTGACCATGGTGCTGACTCGCTCTCGCCGCCGTTCTCACCGAAGAGGAAGAGAATTGTATTCCACAGATGTGTTCACACCCCTGTGTGGATCCTGTGGATCCTCCCATCATAAAAGTGTTTCCAAGTGTGAAAGGCTCCATCAGACTCAGCTTGTATGGACAGGCCTAGAAATACTCTAGAGTGGTGAACAGCTCAGGGTGACCAAGCAAACCAAGGGTGCCAACTCCTCCTGCCCCCATTCCTCTGATGATGGAGGAGGGTGGGGGATGAGGTGAGTGGGAAGTTTTAAAATGCACAAAAAGCACAGTGATAAGACAATCTCCTATGTGTCCCCCTGCTGTCTTCTAACCTACCCGGTACACTGCAGCCAGATTCATCTTCCGGAAGTCTGGCTATTACCTGAGAAAGAATCCCAGAACACTAAGAAGTAGAAGAATCTGAATCTGGGCTAGCCTTCTTCACTTGCTTCACCAGTAGAATGCTGTGGAAGTGACATTCTGGGCCTTTCAATGCCAGGTCATAAAAAGCTTTGCAGCTTCTACCTGGATGTGTAGAGTATTTAGCCAGGGGAAGTCAGCTACCACAGGTGGCAGAAACAGTGTGCACCTACAGACCCTTGAGGTCCTCCTATTATGCATTCATAGAGTGTAATTGTGACTATTCGTATTGGCAGGGAGGTGAACTCCTCAACCCAGACTCCACATCCCTTGCATATGGTGGCGCAGTTGTTAGGAAGTGGTCACCCAGCCATACTGTATTTCTCCGCTCCCTTTGCAACTTGGTAGGTCAGGTGATTGAGCTCTGACCAGCAGATTAGGGGTGAAAGTGATGAACACCACACCATCATATCAAAAGATAAGGAAGGGCTACAAAAAAGCCCTGTGTGGGGGCACCTGGATGGCTCAGTCAGTTAAGCATCGACTCTTGATTTTGGTTCAGGTCACAATCTCAGGATCGTGAGATTGAGCCCCGTGTTGGGCTCTGCGCTCAGCACGGAGCCTGCTTGTTCCTCTCCCTCTGCTCCTCTCCCACTCCCTCTGTTTCTAAAATAAATAAACAAAGTCTTTGAAAAAAATGCCCTGTGTGGTCTTCCATACTTTCTGCCTCCCTCTGCCTGTCAGTTGGGTATGAATTTGAGAGCCGTAAGTTGAACATGAAGATGCTTCCATCTGCCTGGGTTGCTGAGGAGATCTCTTTCACCCACAGATTGATCTGTGTGCAGAAGAGAAATAAACTTTTCATTTAAGCCACTGAGATTTGAGGGGGTATGGTGGTTCCACTGCATATTACTTAACACCATAATTGTAAATTATGTGTTCTCACCAGTTAGACTATAAGCACCACGAGGGCAGATACAACATCTAACTTGCTCACCCTTGTACCCCCAGCCCTAACCCGATGCCTGGAACATGGGGGACATGTGATAAATACCCAGTGGGTGAATGAGCACATGCATGGGCTATTTATTTATTTTTCTGCGGGGTTATCTGAATCACACTTGACCCTTAGGCTAAACTTTGATGACTTGGTTGTCATGCTCACCCAGGTGGTAGTTACAGACTATATGTGTGTGTCCCCCCAAATGCATATGTTGAAGTCCTACATATGCAATGTGTTGGTATCAGGAGGTGGGGCCTATGGGAGGTAATTAGGATGAGATGAGGTTATGAGGGTGGAGCCCCCACGAATGGGATTAGAGCCCCTCTAAGAGCCAAGAGAGCTTGCTTCCTCTGTGCTCTCCGCCATGTGAGGACACAATAAGAAGTCACCAGTCTGCAACCCAGAAGAGGATTCTCACCAGAATCCAACCATTGCTGGCACCTTGATTGTGGATTTCTAGTCTCCAGAACCGTCAGAAATAAATTTCTGTTGTTTACAAGCCAGCCAGCCTATGGCACTTTGTGGTAACAGCCGGCCGGACTGAGA
The DNA here is from genome assembly GCF_004348235.1 of Phoca vitulina. Taxonomy (NCBI): domain Eukaryota; kingdom Metazoa; phylum Chordata; class Mammalia; order Carnivora; family Phocidae; genus Phoca; species Phoca vitulina. The sequence continues at coordinate 88,307,625 of NW_022589705.1, read as the reverse complement.
CAGTGGTGAACCTGACATGCAAAAATCCCTCTCCTCCCAGAGCCTCCCTGGAGAGGCAGGAGCTGGGGAGTCCAGCTTCCAGTTCCTCCCTTTGCTTTGGCCTGATTTTAATGACTGATGTTTTTTTAGGTCTTTTTTTTTTTTTTTTTTTTTTAAGGTAGAGGAGGGTTAGGCGGGTGGCAGCTTCATTCTACTCAGAAGCTAAAAGGCTCGTTGATTTTTCTGATACCCTTTGAATGTGCCCCTTCTCCACAGACAGCTCCTCACAGCTGTTAGGACTTCAAATTCCTCGTGCATTGAGGGGGGCAGAGAAAAGATATGAAAGGCTTTTCAGCTGACACAAAAGAAGGGAAAAAAAGTGGAATGAAAACGACAATGTGGTTAATACATAAAACGGTGAAATTTCTGGCACTCACTGTATCATTAATCTGTCTAAAGTGGCTTTGATCTCTTCTGCTTTAATTAACTTGTAATTATAACATGATGATTTTTGCAGCGGGCAGAATCTGGGAGCTGGGCCCTGAAAGGGACTTCAGCCTCCAAGTGGCATCATAAAGCAGGGTTTGCAGTATCTGCCTTTCAGAGATACGCTTCCCACATCTGTGCTCACACATGCATGGGTACACACACACACATACACACACACACATACGCACACGCCCCAGGCTTCCCCATCACACGTTGCCATGGGATAGTAGCTTTGTGTTCATAACAGCTTCCCAAACCTTATGTCTGAGTTGAGGGTTATCTGGGCAAGATCTTGTCAGGGAAAAGCTGTTAGGGAGCAGGGCATATCATTTTTGAACATGTCTCATGACAACCCTGGCAGGTGGGTATTATTAGTCCCATTTTCTGGATGAGGATACTGAGGCTCACAGAGTTTAATTCACCTGCCTAAGGTCAGCTAGTTAGAAGGGCGGTAGATTGACTTGTTGGCCACAACTCTTTACCCCATCCTTGCCACGGCCTCACTGTGAAAGGACTTGACTTAGGTTTGGCCATAAAATTTGTTTTGCATGTTGGTGAAAATTACCAAATATGCCCAATCTCACCTTCAGGTCCCAGGAGAGCCCAAAGGCAGACCTGAGTCATCCTGGTGGCAATTGGCCTGGGTCAGTCAACACACAGCAGACCTACAAGTGCATGAGTACAGTAAATATTTCTCTGTGTAAGTCCTGGGTTTGGGGGCAATAAGAGGTAACAAATACATTGGTGGGGTTGGGTTTAAACCCAGCCCCAGAGGTCCATCTGTCTCTAAGACCCACATGCTTTCCTCAGTGCCCTGTGGCCTCAGAGCTGAGGGCCACTGAGGCTGTCAGCCCAGTGATTCTCAGACTGGTGAGGGTGGGGGAGGGACACCAGAGTTCTATCCCTGTCACCCTTATATCACTCCTAGCTCTTCCACTTCCATCTGTCTTATGTTGGTCTGCTCTGTGATATTAAATTCAAAGAATGTGTTCTGCTGCTTAAACAATGTTTGAAAACCTCATACGGACCCCAATCTCCTCATTTTACAAGTGAGGAGGCAGGTGCTCAGAGAAGGACAATGGCTTGGTTGTGACCACAGCTGGTCAGGGGCAGAGCCAAGATTATAACCCACCCTTTCCAGGCCCCTTAGTCAGAAAACTGCATCACAGAATATGTCATGAATCTCTGAGACAGAAGGACTGGGCAGGGATACTGATGGGGTGCCAGGCAGCAAGAGGAGGCTCAGAGAAGGAATGTCCTTGGGTGTCCTGGCCTCCATCTCCCACTGCTCCAGCTGGCTCTTATCTCTCCCCAGCCCCTCCATGAAACCTCCCCAGCTCATGGAGTCCAGGCTCCCTAGTGTTACAACTTGTGGGCTTCCATCCCCCTTGCCCTTCTAATTATTTCATGCAAGGGGTAGCCTCCTTGTCCCAACCTGACTATAAAGACCTCAGGGACTGGACTCCAAATTTCATCTCTGGCTTCCCAGCATCTGGTTCAGGGCACAAAGCTGGTCCCTGGGCAAACTGTTGAATGATACCCAGTGACGTTCCCAGTTTCATTTAGTGCAGAGCTGGGAACACGTATGTCTCGATGATCATATATGGGTGGATATGTCCCAGTGAGGACAGGAGGTGGGATGGGTGGACTGAACTCATAGTAACTAGTCAGTATCAGACCACTCAGAGTGTCTCATTTAGTCTTTCCAACAACCCTACGGGGTAGTCATTCATTCACTTGTGCATTCATGCACTCGTGCATTCATGCATTCATTCATCCAACAGATATTTCTGAGCGTCTTTTCTGAGTCAGGCACTGTGCTGGGCTCTGGGATATAGTGGGGCCCATGGTTTCATCTGACAAACTGAGGCACACAGTAAGGAAGAGACTTGCCCAGGGCCACACATCAGTTTGATGTATCCAGGGTTCAGACCCAGACCTTTCTCACTCTGAGTACTTTTGTAGCTCTTACTTGCCTGGGACCTCTTTCCTTCAAGTCTCCCTGGTTTCTCTTCTTCCACCATGCCTTCACTATCAACCCACTCAATCTCTGTCTTACTAGTTCCATCACTCGTTCATTCATTCATGCATGCACTCACCCATTCAGGCTCTTGCTAAGCTCCTGGCGTGCTCAGACCTGTGCTGGGCATTGGGCACAGCCTGTAATAGCTCAGCCAACATCAAGCCTGGAAGCCAACCTGGGATTTCAGGTATTTTTCCAGGTGTGGTCAGCCCTAGCAGAGGTGGGCAGAAGGTGAGAGGGCAGGGGCACAGAGAGCAATGTTGGAAACCCTGGAGTGTCAGGAGCAAATCATGAACAAATGTCAGTATTTTTGGACCCCCCCAAAAAAAAAAAAAAAAAAAAAAAAAAAAAAAAAAGGTGATATGTAAATGAGATGCAAAATGATGCAAATCACGGCCATTCAATTTCAGTCCAAAGCTACTTTTGGTAATAAGTCTGCAGCAGGGCTGGCAATGGAAGAGAGGGTGTATCAGCAGGGCCAGCACTGCCTGTCCCCCAACCCTTAGCCCTGCCTTGGAGGGAGAGCAGAGCTGTGCTGGAGCAGTTGGGGTGGCTGTGCAAGTGGGGGCATCACCACAAGGCTGGACAGTGTGGGGTGCAAGAGGGAGCAAGTACAGTCCTGCCCGGGGTGTGGTGACAAGGTTTCTGGGCAAGGGTAAATGTGAAGGAAGATGTAAATCTGAAGAGCACATCACCCACTGAGTGTGCGGGGCGCTGTGCGGTCAGGCAAAAGGGCAGGAGCAGAGCCTGTAGTCATGGGTCCTGGGGGTCAGGGTGCATGGGCGGTGGGGGCATGGGAGAGAAGACTGGAGATGTAAGTAAGACCACAGTCTGAAGCATTTGGTCTAGAGCTAGAGTGGAAGATCCAGATGCCTCCAGGGGCCGGTATTAATGAGAGAAGCCGGCTGTTGTTTGCATTTTAAATACATGGAAATATCCATCACTTCCACAAAGAAACATAGTTTCTTTATTTTCCTTGAATCATGAGCCCCTCAAGGTCTAGATTTCCCTTGCCAACTTTTGACAGAGACATGTACAGAGGAATTTCTCTAAAATAAGGAAACCGAGAGCATAAGATAGACGTTGACTAGTGCTCAGGCTTGGCGTTGGGGAAATAGGAGTGGGGAGGACTGTTGTCACAGGGTGGGGACTGCACAGGTCCCAGGCTCACGGGGCAGCTCCTTCTCAGGCCCAGATAGTCGGTGCCATGCAAGAAGGCAGGGCATGGATCTTCTCATTTTTCAAAAGAAAGTCTTCTGATTTTTCTATGTAAGGGCCTTCAATGTGTAAATGGTGGCTCAAACTCTTTTTTTTTTTTTTTAACACATGGTGAGAGCAATAAGAAAAGAGAAAGCACAAAGAAAGGAAAAAGAAAGGAAAGAAGAAAAATCTGGAGGCCATGAGCCACCAATTGAGGCCTCTCTGTTGGAGGAGGGATAAGGGAAGGAGAGAAGGCTGGATGAGGGGAGGTCAGTTTCATGGTAGCTGCAATTGTCACAATTTAGGGTACGTGGGTGCCTTGGCATGCCAGTGAGAATAACAAGGAGGGAATGTGTGAAGATGTATCAGTTATTTCTATGCTGCGTAACAAACAACCACAAAACCTCAGTGGCAGACTATTGTTAGACGTGAGTCTGAGTCAGCTGGGTGGTTGTACTGGATGAGTGAATCTGGGCACACTCATGAGATGAGGGCACACTCATCTGTCTGGCCAGCTGCAGTTCAGCCAGGAAGCTCTGATGGTCTTGGCTGGGCTCTCTCTCACATCTGGGGCCTGGCTGAGACAATGGAGCTGACTGGGCTCTGCTCATTCCTCCAGCCGGCAAGCCCAGGAGTGTTCTTACAAAGGGTAGAGAAACAAGGGAGAGACCAAAAGTTTGTAAGACTCTGGAGACAGGTTCAAAACTGGCATGGAAGCATTTCTGGTACTTTTGGTCAAACAAGTCACATGGCTAAGCCCAGCTCCAAGAGGGAGAGAAATACATTCTGCCTTATAGTGGGCAGAGCGGCACGGTCATGTTGCAAAAGGCATGGATATAAGGATGGGTGAAGTAGGGCCATTTTTGTAATTTATTTATGATAGTGTAGCTTTGGGTAAGTCACCCACTCTGTCTGGACCTGCCTTGTCATCTGTAAAAGGAGGAGGTTGCATGGAATGATCCTTCCAGCTCAGCTAACCTGAGGACCCACCTCCAGTCAGGCCTCCAGAACCCAGCTGGATTCTACCTGGCAACAGTGAGGAGAAGGGTCTTACCTCTGTCCCTCCTCTGCTGTGCCCAGGAAGTGCCTGCCCAGGATTCCAGGCACCTTTCATCAGGGATCAATAGCTCTTTGCCTTCCCTAGTGGGCTCTCTGAGGGTTGGTGGTTGCCGCAGAGACATGGGGAGAGATGCATTAGCCCCCCCTTGTGCTCCCAAGGGGCGTTCATCCTTAATGGAGAGAGGGACATGGCTAATTTGGTCTCTCCATTGTTTGAGTATTAATGAGGCTTTTATAGATGGCACCTTGCTGGGCAGGGTGACACAAAAGAGACTTTCTCACAGACCCAGTTTCCATGTGTTGAAACCTGCAGGAACCTGCTTAAAGGAATTCATCTTAGCCATGTGTCCATCCATCCATCCGTCCATCCTTCCGTCCATCCATGCATCCATCCATCCATCTTCTTAAGACCTTCTATGTGCCAGGACAGGTGTAGACAGCACAGAGATGAATAAAGCAAGGCCTGGGGGGGGAAAGGCACATAAGTAAGCAGTCAATGGACCATTCTGGGTGTTGGGTGCAGCTAAGCATGAAGGAAGGAGCCAGACACAGGTAAATTTCACCCCAAGCCTAAGAGGAAACTGCATACAGGCTTAACACTGAGGGAAAAGATGTGACTGGCTCTCTGCATGCCCAAAGAGCTGCCTTCCAACACTGAAAGGATGAAGGGTCATCCCAAGCCAGAGTACAAGGATCAGAGCCCTGTCCTTCATGGGCCTACATCTAAGATGCTGAGCGGCGAGAGTCTTCATGGGAGAACACCATGGTGATGGGACGTGTGCCTGTGGGACCCATGGGGCTAAGCTCCAGACCTGCTGCTTTGTGACCTCAGCCCCAGGGAATGGCCATTCATCCTGCCCCTGCAGCCCCTGATGAGATGTGTGTGGACAAGTGTCCTGAGCTCTCTTGCTTTGTGACCATCTGTGGGAAGGGTTGATGAGCAGCCAGTGGGGTGAGTTCATCCATGTCAACACTCCAGAGGGCTTTCCCCTGAGAGTAACTGGTCCAATCAGAAAGATCCAGGTAAGCTGATGCATAGCTGTGGTTATACATCTGGGCTCTGGTCAACACCCAGCTCCCCCTGCCAAGGTGATTGGATGCAAGGAAGGACCAGACAAGAGAGAGACCCTCTTCCCCCAGCAGGACAGAGCCCATAGAGATGTTTACATTTCTCTTGCAGCCACAGAAAGATTCCTAAGTGCTCAAAATTGGGCATCTAATTTCAGGGAGACCCCTAACATCCCAGAACAAGTACCCCAACTTTAGGACTTTTAGATTAGCCACTTAATTAGACCTCCTGCTCAGACCAATGAAACTTTCTGGTATCATTAGACAAAGCCGTACCCAGCCCCAGCCAAGATGAGAAGGGTTTTGAGACATTGCCTCTGTTACAACCGCGGCTCCTGGCCCCTGAGAGATGCAACCGCCCAGGAAGATGAAGGAGCTCGGCCATTTCTCTCTGTAGTCAAAACCAGGAGGTGCCTGGCAAAATGGAAATTTCACATCCAACGAGAGTCTCTTCGCCATGGAAAATCTCAGTATCGATTCATCACTTATTGTTTTTCTAGTTCCAGAGATGGATTGTGTAGATATGTAAAATAAATGTAACAAATAAAGGAAATACATTTAAAATGTACAAGAATTGGCCAATTTTGCAATATTTCACCTCAATTTTATATGCTGTCAAATATACTTGAAATACATGTGCGCTAAGCATGACAAATATATAGAAACTAAAGCTCTATTATTTTGCTGTAATGGGCCAGGGGAATAGCTCTGAAATAATATTCTTCTGTCTGCAATAAAGGCTTTTCTCTGAAGCTGTCTTAATGCTGTGAACAAAACCTAGAGCTCTCTCAAGGGCTTCTTACTTTGAATTAGTGCCCCTCTTTGTGGCCTTCTACTATGATGAGTTTGGCAGCCAGCTGGTGGGTGGATGGGGACCTCGCCCATGATGCAGCGGGGCTCGGGGAGCGTGACACCCTGGCTCAGGCTGATAAGCATGGAGAGGACGGGTGAGCGTGAGAATGCATGCCTGGCACCACTGTGTCTATGTGGAAGGCATACCATGCCCAGTGCCCACCCCCTGCAGATACACCTTGTCTATCTGTATCTCTCCTTGGGCAGCAGTCCTCGGGAAAACTGGAGGCACACTTGGCTTGAGAGGTTGGCTGCAGGTGACTGTGTGGCATGGCAGAAGTAGGCTGGGGAGGAGTCTAAAGGCTCCAGGGAATCAGTCTCTGCAGTTAAACAGGTTTGGAGCCGCACTCTGCCATTCATTGGCTTTGGAAAGTCACATAACCTCTCTGAGACTCACTTTCTTGGCTATAAAAAGGGAATAATATTTTCAATGTTATAGGATTGTGGTCACCCCACTGCATGTAGACGGTGTTCCCTGAAGTTGTACAGTGTGCTACCTGTGCAGCTGTCCATGGCAGTTCTGCATGATATAAAGACCCTGGCACGTAGTAGGCATGAAATAGGTAATAACTTTCATTATCACTGTGATTCTTTGTCCTAAGCACAACTACTTCTAGAATGTTGGATTTGGAAGTGGCCCAGAGGCGGTTGTTTTACAGAGATTAAAGAAAAGGACCCTGGAATCAGACACATCTAGAGTCACATCTTTGTTCTGGCACTTCCTGGCTCACTTATCCTGGGAAAGTTGTTTTTTTTTTTTTTTACCTCTGCCTCAGTTTCCTCTTCCATAAAATGGGGATAATAACGGAGCTGGTTGCTGTGCGGATGAAGTCTGATAATTCAAGTCTGAGCCTTTATTGGTCAGTGTCTGGCAAATGACAGATGTTCAAAATGTTAGTTTGCACAGGCAACTGGATAGACAGAGGGAGAGTATGGCCACCATGAAGCTGAGAGCAGTTAGAAGCAACACGCCAGATGCACCCACAGAGATATGGATCAATTGCAAAGCCCAGGGCTGGGATGGAAATGCCATCTAAGTACGTTGAAAATGCATGCATACAAAACAACAATATGCATTTCACAAAAAGATAAACAAACAGAAGGATACACATAAAACATGCCAGAAGGGTTGCCTGTGGGAGGAAAGAGAGGGAGTGGGGTTTGAGGATAAAAGGGAATACGTCAATATATAAGAATGGGATGGCAAAGCCACAAGTCCTTCTTATGAAGTCTCTGGACGGCACTCTTCCAGAGCCTCAGAGTGAAGGATCGCCTCTAGCTGAGCCCCATCCAATGTCAAGGCTGGGAGGTAGCTCGGAAACTGTCCAGTTCAAGGGGAGGAAAGAGAAAGACAGAGTGGGCAGCCTGGCCTGTGGAGTACATGACTACAGAGAAGGGGGTCATGGTCAATGGGAGGGGTCTGGAAAGTTCTCTTTTAAGTTTGCACTACCATGCACAAAGGGAGTCACATCTACTGACTCACTTGTCTCGTGGGTTTGGAGGAAATCAGGAAAGCAGGCCACCCCACACCTGGGCCAGTGCAGCTGAAGGAGGGCAGGGTGGGAGACGAAAGGTCAGGGAGAAGAGGCCCCTAAGCTGGAAGTGGCCACAAGCCCTGCTCCCCAGGCAGTGCTCAGAAAACCTGGGAGAATATCAACCAGGCTTGCCACCCAATGTCCGCTAAGAGGCTTGAACCCATGACATTAAAAACCAGGCGGCTTGTCTTACACTGGGTTGTAAGAAGGAGCTGGAAGCAGAACTAGCCAGCTTGTCCCTGGGTGGGAGTACTGGCATTCTGAGGGCATGTCATCAACAGGACAGGGAAGCAGAACTGAAAATTCAGGTCTGGGTTGGGGGAGGTGCCAGACATAGAGACATTAATGGATTCTGGTTGAAAATGAATGAATGATTGAACGTACGTTATATGCAACACTTGTCACCTAATTTGGTAGAATTTTTCAACTTTTCAACCAGTCGCTTTGGGGATGTGTCACTCAGAACTGATGTGATTCACTTGGTCACCTGTTCCTCTTCCTTCTGGCCCTCTCTTCCTTCTCTCCTCACCCGCGTCCCCAGTCTTGCTCCTCTTGCACTGCTCTCTCTCCCCTCCTCAGTACAGAGATGCCACCCTGGACCAGCGCTGACCTCAGTCCCCACAGATGCTCCCCAAGTAGGAAAAAAGTCAAATTGCTCAAAGGATTCACCTGCCTCAGCCATCCACCCAGCCTCATGCCTTCCTAGGGGACAAAGGGCCCTTGGAGCCACCAATGAGACAGTCAGGGTTCCTGCACTCCAGGAGGGAAAGCCTAAGCCCTGGACACATCCATGCATTCTTGCATTCCTAAGAGTCATGAACGTACACAGAAACACGCACATGTACAAACACACAAAGGCTTGCCTTAGCTCCATGAGCACACAAACATGGACCCATACATAGGTCCCCAAGCATAGGTGCAGACCCAGACATGCAGGCATGCACGGCCCCACATGCAGCTACGCACTCATGTATGCATCCGCACAGAAGACACAGAAGGAACGAAATAGACACCTAGGTGGAGCCGGGCACCCACATAGGTGAACCGGGAAGCAGAAGAGGAAGGCCCACCTCCCACCACTCCCTCTCACACTCAGGTATACTAATTAGCATGCACACACTCAGAGAGCACCACACAGGTGCTTAGGCAGGTACACAGTCAGTAACCCTCTCCTCCCCTCAACCCTCCTCCTCCCCTCCTGGCATGTTGCGGGGGCTATAAGAGGCCAAGGCCGAGACACACTTGGGACCCGTGCAGAGGCTGCAATAGACCATTTGAACTCTATCGCCCCTCCTGGGGTTGGGTCTGCAGCAAATCCGAGTGACCGCAACAGGCATTCCAGCTAATTCCCCGTGCCGTGTTGGTGGAAGAATTCCACTGGGGCGGTGCATCCATGTGAGAGGTCTCGATGAAGGAAACACCACCGCCCTTCCCTATCCATACGTGCCAGTCCAGGTGCCCGTGGGGAGCAGGTCAGAGACAGAGAGGCCCGGGCTTCAGTGAAACCCTTGCAGGCTTCCAGGGGACTGGGCGGACCACTTCCTAAGCAGGAAAGCTGCATGCTTTCCTGTCTCTGTAAGGCTTTGGGCTGGGCATAAATAGCCCCATGTGCTAGCACAGGGTGGGGACCAATGTTGGAGCTTCCTGCTTCCCCACTTCCCTGCTTGCCTCTTTGCAAGGGGACATTCTCTGCATATCAGTCAGAAGGATTCTGTTCACATATAAGCTCAGTCATGCCACTTCTCTGCACAGAACCTTCCAAGGGCTTCCGTTCCATCAACTATAAGGCTAAAGCCCCACAGCTTCTGGCTCCTCATTGCCACCCATCCTGCTCTTACCCCTTTGCTCTCTCTGCTCCAGCCACATCAGCTCCCTTGCTGTTACTCACACACACCAGGCCTGTTCCTGCCTCGGAACCTTGTTGATCCTTCCCCTGATGCTTCTGTTGTCAATTAATGGCACAATCCCCTTAAATGTCGCCTCTGTGGAGCCTTCCTTGGACATCTGACCTATGATTACATCCTACCAAGCTCCTATTGCCTCTTCCTGATTCACTTTTCTCCATAATGCTTACCACTGTCTAGCAAACTCTACACTTCACTTATTTTTCTGGTCTATTCTCTGTCTCCCCATGAGCTCATGAGAGCAGAGTCTGACCTGTTCTGCTTAATGCCTAGGGCAGTACTCAGGATGTAGTGCGTGCTCAACATATATTTACCAAAGGAAGGGACCATCCTGTGAGGCAGGCATTTTCTTTTTTTTTTTTTCACACCCATTTCACAGATGAGGAAGCTGAGGATACTAATGCTGCAGCAATCTGTTCAGACTCACAAGGCTGGCAAGTGGTAGAGCCTGAGTTTGAACCCAGATTGATTTGGCTCACAAGCCGGCGGCTGTACTTGTCCTGTGTGGCTGCCGCCTGTAATTGCACACAAGTAACCATGTGCCACGTAAACTCCACACCCATGGTTGTCAAACTTTGGTGCACGTCAAGGTCAATGCTGACCCCTGGGCTCTCGTTAAGTCAAATGGTGTTTTGCACAACACACTTTGAGAAATACAGCTATATGCTATTTTCCCAAGATACCAAAGATCTAGGATATCACTTGGCTAAACCCTCTCACGATGTTCCAGAAAGTATTATTTTCTGCACTTCCTTTTTGAAACCTACCTGCCTAGGTGGTGGTATTGGCAGGCCCCCCAACCCCCATTTTTAGGACCTGGCTATCTAAGGCCAGAGCCAAAGGAAAATAACCTTTACTGAATTCCTATTACATGTGAACACTATGTTAGGAACATTTGCCTATGCTGATGAGGCAGACGCGTGCTGTAGCTATGTGCATGGGCTCTGGACTCGGTCTGCAGGCTTGGAGGTCTGGTTCTATCCCTTTTGCTAGCTGTTTAATCTTGGGCAACTTATTTACCTTTTCTGAGCTTCCATTCTCCTATCTGTGGAGTGCTGACTTTGTTGCAGATGACTGTCTCCAATATTTACTACTCTCTTTTTCTTTTTGTAATAGAACTGGCCAGCTTGAGCTGGGCACATGGTCACCAGCTAAAGACTACATTTCCCATACTCCTGTGTTGCTAGGTGTGGTCACATGATTATGTTCTGACCAATAAGACTTAAGAGGAAGTTATGGGACCATCTTCCAAGTCATGCCCTTAAAAGAACAAGAACTGTCCTCCACTCCGTTCTGGCCCCAGCCTGCTGGTGACAAAGCTGGGCCACATGTGGACAGCAGCAGAGCAATAAAGATGAAGGAGGCTTTGATCTTGACAGCGTGAAGCTTCCTTATCAGCCGGGGATCGACCGTCACCCAAGACAGGAACTTCCGTCTTGTTTAGAGCACTCTCCTTTTGGCTTTTGGTGCGGCAGGAGAGGCTGTGTCTTGACTACAATGCACTTTGGCTCCAGAGTGGGGCGCTGCTGTAACAGACTGAAAGCCGCGAAGATTTTGGCCTGTGGTCGGGAGGCGGGTGGTGAAGACGCCGGAGTCCCGGGTGGCAAGATGGCGGCCCTCGGCGCCATATGGCAGGCATCAGATGTTGCCTGCAATCCCTCCAAAGCAGATCACCCCCCAGTAGTGTTTGTGACTCTAGCGGGTCTTCACACTCTCAGAATGTAGCGTGCCTTGGCTTATTTCTTCATGTTCAGCAGAGTCCTGTGAGAGAGAGACGATCTCAGGCTAGCCACAAAGGAATTAGAAGAGGAAGTCTTGGTGGGAGAGGAGAAGACCGAAGCCCTAACCTTTTTCCGAGCGACTCAAGCCATCAAGGATGGACCATGGCAGCAGAGTCAGATCGGAAGTTTGTCTTCCCATCCAAGCCTCCTGCCCCAGGTGGCCCCCAGGAAGCCTCCTGTGGGTTGGGAGATCCTGGGAAGTTAAAGACAAGGGTTTTCAGACAGAAACACACCTGGAAGAGATCTGGGTTGTGGTTACTGGTACTTGGAATTGACGAAGGAAACGGAAGGAGAGTCTACATAATTCATTCTATTGCTAAATTTCTCTGGGATGAATTGGTCGCCCTAGGCAAGAGCTGCTTCTGGCTCAGGGATTCCCAGGTACCCAGACAGCTCTGGCCAAGCCCGGATGCTCTTTTCACATGTGGGGAAATGGAAAACAAGAGAGGGGCAGTGCCCAGCCGAAGACCACACAGCTCCACCGTGGATGAATCAGGGAGCATTCACTCCTATCAGTGGATTCACTACAGGACCACTTTGTGCATCACTTCAGGACCAAGTGTAAGGAAAATAAATGAAGTTTGTGAAAGTAGTGCATCATGAATGGAGCTGGTGGCACCTGTCCCTTTCCAAACTCCCACTTACTCTGCCTCCTTCCGGGGGAATGGGAGAGGTTCTTGAAAACAAGGAAAAGAGAACCCAGGTGTGAGTATCACACTGCCCGAGTTTGAATCCTGATCATGCCACTTACTACCTGTGGGACCTGGAGCAGGTAATTTGCTTCTGTGGATCCCCTGTCTCCTAATCTGTAACAATAATGCTTGCCTTATGGAGTTACTATAAGGCTTAGATGAGGGAGTCATACAAAATGTTTACAGAGGCACCTGGCACATAGCAGGTGCTCAATCCAGTGGCAGTTAGGGTGGTGGGGTGATTAATGTGAATTGCTAACATCTTAGTGGCTTTGTGCAGTTGTTGATTTCTTACTCATATGACAGTCTGGTGGCACCCGGGTAGGGAGCCTTTCTCCATCTCCCAGCTACACTGCTCAAGGTCTCCAAGGAGGGGAAGAGAGAGATGGAGGATGTTCCTAAGGGCCAGGCCCGGAAGTGATAGACATCCTCTCTGCCCAATCCTGTTGGCTGGAAGCTGTCAGTGGCACAACCACGTTGGGGGGGATGCTGGGCAGTGTGATCCACCATGTACCCAGGGGAGGAAGCAGCATCTTGGCCACATCTGGGCTGCAATACTGGCGTGATCCCCTGTATCTTGTGTGATTGTCTACCTGTTTTCAACCTCTCCAAGCTCAGTTTCCTCATTGTAAATGGAGCCAATGATACCATTTTTATTATTATGAAGTTCACAGAAGGAAAAGGAAGTTCAGAGCACTTGGTGTGTGGAGGCCGTTTAGGGGATGTTATTTTCCTTCCTTCCTTTGCTCTCCAGGTCTCCTCTTTGCCCCACCTCCATCTTCCCTCCCTGCCTCTGTCCTCCTCGCTCCTTCCTTCCCCTGCAGTGAGCAGGTGACAGCCAGCAGGGCCCCTGATCTACCATCACTAAACCTGATCATTTTCAACGAAAGGGATCAAGTTACCAAAGAAAACCCTGAGAGCGAAGGTGGTGGCATGGAGTGGGTGACTAGAGCTATGTCCCCTGCTCCCCATCATAAATCTCTGGGAAAACCATTAGCGGGCCCTGCAGCCCAGAGACAAATTACGAGGCAGGGGATCAATGTTATTTTTTCCACAAGCTGAATTCATAACGGTTTATGGCAAAATCGATGCAAATCTTCATGAATAAAGTGAAGGCAGGTGCATGTTGGAGAATAATGAAGGGGTTCGAAGGGGAACCCTCAGCCAATTGGCACTCGGAGTGGGGGCCAGGAGGGAGTCACCTGCCCAGCTGCCTTGGGGTTTGGTCCTGTGTGGTGCCACGGGGTCCCTCACAGACTGGTCTCAGCCTGTTCACACACCCCTGGAGGAGGGGGCCCAAGGGTGGGCAGGGGGTTAAGAAGAGATGGTACTTTCGTGAGGACTTACTCTGAGCTTCATGCTTTGTGTTCTTACTCAATCCTCACAACCAGGCCAGAGATCGATGCCATCATAACCCTCATTTCACAGTTCTGGAAACCGAGGCTGAGAGAGGTAAAGCCACTTGGTGCCACCTGGTTAATAACTAGCAATGTCTGGATTTGAACCCAGGACCTCCCTATCCCAGAGGCCCAGCATTACCTTTTCCAAGAAGCATGGCCTGTCTGTCCTATGCTTTCCTGCCTCTGGCCTCTGCACAGGCTGTGGCCTCGGTCTGGAGTGCCCAGCTCCTCTTTCCTCTACCCAAGAAAGAGACATTCCTCAATGGCCCTCACCACCTGGTTACAATGCTGCTGGGAATGCTGGCAGGGTCTGTGTGTCTTCAGCTGGCATCGTCATGTCCCCCTGGTGGGATTGTGTCTATGTCCAGTGTGGACCCTGGGTCTAGGGAGTGCTTGTCCTCCCAGCTCCTTACCTAGGCTGTGAGATCCTTCAGGGTTGGACTGCATCCTCTCTTACCATCTCTCCTTCAATCCATGAACCTGCATGCTGGCACTGACATTCATCCTTCTATCCACCCAACTGTCCACTCAGCCATCCATCCATCCATCCCTCTGTCCATCCATCCATCCCTCTGTCCATCCATCCATCCCTCTGTTTGTCCATCCATCCACCCATCCATCTGTCCATCCCTCTGTTTTTCCATCCACCCATCCATCGTCCATCCCTCTGTCCATCCATCCATCCATCCATCCATCCCTCTGTCCACCCATCCATCGTCCATCCCTCTGTCCATCCATCCATCCATTCATCCATCCCTCCGTCCATCCCTCCATCCATCCATTCATCCCTCTTTTTGTCCATCTATCCATCCCTGTGCTTATCCATCTATCCATCCATCCATCTGTCCATCCTCCAGCCTTCCATCTGTCCTTCCATCTTTTTGTGTTTAATGGGTGTATGCTTTCAGTGTTGCAAGATGAAAAGAGTTCTAGAGATGGACGGTGGTGATACTAACACACCAGTGTGAATGTACTTCGTGCCACAGAACTGCACTCTTAAAAATGGTTACAATGATAAATTTCATGTTATGTTTATTTTTCCACAATTAAAAATGAATCAATTAATTTAGAAAATTATCAGATTTCCCAGGGAGGCTGCAGTACACCACTCCCTCCCACCTGTTCCAATCCAAACTCTTGGTTGAGCTCTACCTGAAGTCCTGCCTCCCCTGTGCATCACCGGCAGGTGACTCCAGCCCTCTCCAGCTCTCCTGCCTCCAGATTCGCCAGGTGCTCACACTTCTCACAGAATCGTTATAACAGTGTCAGTAATAGCAGCCAACACGCACTGAGGGTGTCCTTTAGGTCAGCGTTCTTGAACTGCTTTGTGTGGACCGACACACGTCTCCGCTGTGAGCTACATACATACATTTGTCTCATTCTAAAGGTGAGGAAACTGAGGCCCATGGAAGTTTAGTAACTTGCCCGAGCTTCCTCAGCTAGTAGGCTAAAGGGGCGGGACTCAGACCCAGCACTGATGACGCCCTGCCCTTAAAGCTACCCGGTGCTGCTTCCCACAAACCACATTTACTTATTTACCCCTCCCCCCCCAGGCATTGAGCTCACGTAAATCTCATCTCCCCAAGACCTCATGAGCTCCTAAAGACGGGGGCTGGGTATTCATGCTCATATTACCCACTCCTGACCCAGTGTGGATGCAAAGTCGGGGCTCTGTAACTCAGAGCCAGGGCTTGAGTGAGGGCTGTCCCCTCCAGGGCAAAATTGAAGGGGGTGCCAAAAATCTCAGTGTAAGGTAAATTCTATCTGAGTGCAATCTTTTAAAATAACAAATTTAATGCAAAAAAATTCTATGATGAACAAATTATCAAAATTTTAAAGATAAGATCCAATCCTGCACAATCCTGCCTCACCTACTTACCTTAATCCCGATCCTTTTCTAACTACCTGGGGTGCTTGTTAAGATAGAGCCATGACCGGACATGTTTTGGGGGATCTGTGACACCATTTGTTTTGATAGGTAGCCATCCCTCTCTGCTGCGACCCATTTGGCGGGAACCGTATGCCGTGAGGCAGCAGAGCAAGGACCCTGAAGTCAATCTTGGCTTGGCAGCCTATTTCCGGGCCTCCGTAGCTGTGTGACCTCGGGCAGATCACTTCACCTTTCTGTGCCTCAATTTCCTCCCCTGTAAATGGTGTGTCTAATGGAACTAACTTTGTAGTGCAGCCCTGAAAATTAAATGAGATAAAGCGTGTGAAGAGCTCCGCACAGCAACTGACCCTTAACTAACTACAAAGGGCAAAGCTCTGGTAAAAATGATTCAACCAATTCCTCCATCCAGGAACAAGAAAGTAAGTGTAACATGTGAATCTGTGTTAGCAGACATCAAAAGCTATCAGCTTCTTTTTCTTCTCTTGTTTCCCCACTGATATTTCTTGGCCACAGCTTTTGTTTTTCTTCTCTTGTTTCCCCACTGACATTTCTTGACCACAGCTTTTGTTTTTCTTCTCTTGTTTCCCCACTGACATTTCTTGACCACGCACAGCATGGGGGAGTTGGCAGGTGCAGAAGTGAGAGCAGAGACCCGGAGACCCGGAGACAGGCTAGAAGGAGGGGCAGAGAGGAAAGCGAGGCCCAGCTTCTCAGAGCGAGGCAGCTGACAGCTTCTGTTTCCCACTCTCTAGGCCTTGCATATTTCTTTGTTAACTTCAATAGGAGGCGTTCCTGGCTCTCCAAAATCATGCTCTGTCCACATTGCTACACATCTGGAGGAGAAAGTACCGGGGAGACTAAGCTGCTTTATCCCTCCATGCTGCCAGGAGTGCTCAGAGAGCCAGATGTCCAGTGACCGATGGGCAGCACATCTGGAAGACAGGTGGAATTTTTTCAACCAGATGTGTCAAGCATTGTGGTGACTTGGGGACACAACGTGAGGCCCTAGTCATGGGGAACAGCAGAGAGATGGCCAATGCAATCTGCCAGGGTCTCTGCAAACCAAAGGTGGCTCTTGTCTCCATTTCCTAGCCGAGACTTTGAGTGAGACTCTGCTCTTCACTGCCCCTGAAGGCCAACCTCCTGAGGCTGAGGGCTCTGGCCGGGGTTTTCTGTCCATGAAACCACGGGCGAGGCCTCTCCCTGAGGAGTCAAGGGACAGAACTCAGGCCTATGGTGGCAGAAGGGAAGGGGAAGACCTTGACGGCTGGTCTCGGGGTTGGTTAGGGAAGCATCTCATTCACGTGCCAATCCTCAAAAGAGTCTTGGGAAGAAGAGAAGTGGCAGCGACTTTCTCATACACAGATGGGGAAACTGAGGCTTAAGGAGGTTGAGGGATTGTGTTAAGCCACCCGATAATATTGGACAGTGCTGAGATGGGCCACGTGGTTCTTTGAGGGTATGTTACTGAATCCAGTATGACAGGCTGAAAACCTGGCCATGATGGCCCACTTCTGCCTTCCAGAGACCTTGACCTGCCTCTCTCTTTGGGATCAAAGGAGTGGGGGGAAGCAGAGGAAATGTCCATTATGCAGCCATATGGATGGGAGAGAACAGGGATTAGGCTCACTTCTTCACAGCGGCCTGGAAATCGTCCTCATTTGCAGTGAATCTTAGCCATCCCAGGGTGCCGGGGTTAGAAGGGACTCTGTTGCTTCCACTCAGAGCCCACCCATGTTCCAGTTGGGAACACCAAGGGCAGGGGTTGGGAAGCAGCCTGCCAACGAGAGGGGTTTTTCCCTAGAAGAGCCAAGATTATGACCCAAATCCCCTGACCCCTGTGATCAATCCCCTGGGCTCCACTGGATGTAGCCACCCTGGGGGAGGCCAGACCCCCCACGAGCCCACTCCCTGACCATAGGCAAGTTCTGCCTCCTCTGAGCTCTGGCTTCCTCACGTGGATGAATGAGGGAACCAGTTCCTGCCCCGTATGACTCAAAGAGCAGTTAAGAATTCAGATAATTGATAATTGATATAATCTATACCCTTATAGAGAGATAACGCTTTCTGGGTTCCCACCGTGTGCACCAGGCCCTGGGCTGGGCACCTGACCTGTGAGGTCCCAGTGACTGCAAGCACAACCACCTCTTCTTCCTGGAATAGCTCCTGACTCCCCCTCTCTGTCCCTTCCCCTAATCTCTTCATCCAGCCGACACCCAGTCAATACTGCTGTCTCTACTGAAGGTCACTTCCTCCTGGAAGCTCACTCTGATGACCAGTGGCCCATCTTTGTGTCCCCAAGGCAGCCTGTGGGTCCTGGCGTAGCATTGGCCACAGAACGCGTTGCCCATTTTACCGTCCGCATCCGCACTAAACCGTCAGATCTGAGTGCGTAGACAAGATCTGTGTCTTTCTTGTTCACGGTGGCACCTCAGTGCCCCTCAAGGTATCTGATGCATAGTATGTATGTGATGTATATCTGTTAGATTTTACTGGGGAATCTGAGACTGTAGATACCGAAAAACTGCAAACTATCAAGGGCTCTTTTTACTTCAAAGAGGGGGACCGAGGGGTTATGAGGTGTTGCAATCCCGTAGCCTACCTACAGAGGGCAACACTGAGCCCAAGCGACTGCTCTGTTGGTTGTGGCTAGTGTGGGGTGGAGATGTGATGGTGTTTGGGGACAAAGGGGTCTTTGGCCCTTGTATCACACCACATGGTGATGCCATAGAGCCTACCTCAATGATTCCTGAGACCCACATGGGTTAATTCCAGCAAAGGAATAATTTCCTGGGGTTTTAGCTCCTGGCTCAGGAGCCCTGCCCAGCTTGTGGTCAGGGGTTGATCAATTGCAGGTAGACCCTATTTATTATTTTAGCTGCATTTTCTGCCTCTCTCCTTTCCTGTTGCCCAATTAGATTTAATTAGATATTGATAAGAGTTGCAGGTGGAGTGAGCCTCTGTGGTCCCAGGCTGGAAGATGGAGGGAAAGCTGCAGAAATAGGAGGCCAGAGGAAAGTGACAGCCAGTGTGTTGGGGAGCCAAGGTGCTGGCGTTCCCAGGGCTACTTCCAAAACTTGCACTTTCATCCACCTTCCCCTCCCCATTGCTTGTGCCACCCCCCCCCCCCCCCCCCGCCAGCCCCAGCCTCTCTGCTCTCCTGTGGGATCCATAGCCCTGTCCACGCCTGCACTGGCTGGTCCCTCTCTCCAGCCTAATTGTTTCCTTTGTCCAAGCCCCAGGTGTTTTAATGTGGGTCCTTCCAGGAAGAGGGTAGGACACTTTGGAATACTGTTCAGCAGACATTCTCTCCCCTTTCTTCCCACTGTGGTCGAGCATTTCCATCTACCAATGTGGAGCTTGACCACATGGCTTACTTTGACCAATGCCAAGTTGGCAGACATGACCTGAGCAGAGGCTCAATGTCTTGTGTTCTTGTGACAGAACAGAAGCAGAAGATGAGCAGAAGATGCCCAGGGTGGCCACTGCCCCCTCAGGTTAGGCTCCAGAATGACCACTCAGGAGTCAGATCTGAGCCCAACCAGCAGGCAGAATGGAGTAGCCCCCCGGGTTCAGCCTAGACCAGCCAAACCACAGCCCAGCTGAGCCCCAGGAGCATGAGGATAAATATGCTATGATTGTAAGTCACTGAGGGTCTGTGTTATTTGTTATGCAACATGATCCCTCTCAGAGCCTGGCTAGTACAGAGGGTGGGTGGGTGGAACCTCTGTGAATGACACAGCAAAACAGATGATTCTAGACTAGAAGACAGGAGACTTGGGCTCTAGTCCAAAATTTCTGCTAATTCCCTCCGTGGCTTTGGAGGAGAAGGAAAGAAGCTCATACTGGTTGATCATCTTCTGTGGGCCAGGCACCGTGCTAAGAACTTTCCATATATCACTCTATTTTATCACCACCGTTTCTATCTTATTTGGACCCTAATCTATGCCAGGCTTTGTGTTAAGTGTTTGTAATGCTAATTAGGATTATGCTAAAAATAGTACACATGCATAAATGATTAATAACTTTAAAAAAACAGCCGTTTGTTGATGGCATACCGTGGGACAAGCTTGCATCGGGTTATTTAAACGCACTGTTTCACCTTACCCTCAATACAGCCGCAGAGAATGACCTGGTGTAACACGTCAGTGGTGCTGAGCGAGGGAAAACTTGGCTGGGTTATGAGGGGAGCCTGGCACTCATAGCCCGGCAACGAACGAAACTCAGATTTGTTTTGTCCCAAAGCACCTATGTTACTTTCCCACGGCTGCTGTAGCGAGTTACCACAAACTGGGCGGCCAAAAACCACAGACATTCATTTCCTCACAGTCCTGCAGGCCAGAAGTCCAAGATCAAGACCTGGGCGAGAGCACGCTCCTTCCAGAGGCTCCGGGGGAGATCCTGATCCTTGCCTCCTCCAGCTCCAGGGCTGTCCGCGCTCCAGCCCCTGCTTCCGGCCTCACGCCAACTTCTCTTGGTCTCAGTCTCCCTCTGCTTTTCTTTGAAGGATACCTGTCATTGGATTTAGGGCCCACCTGGGTCCTCTGGGTTCTCTCCTTATTTTGAGACCCCTTAATGTAGTCTCATCTGTAAGACCCTTTTTCCAAGTAAGGTGACATCACAGGGTTTGGGGATTTGGTGTGGATATCTTTTGATCTATTACCTCTTCTTGAACATGGACCCATCCTGCCCTTCCACAGATATTATTTACATTTTATCTTCACTGTGACTCTCCAAGGAGTGCATTTTACCACCAGGGCACTAAGGCTCAGAGAGGTTGTGTAATTCTCCGGGAAGAATCAGCACCAGGGTTAGGATTTGCTCTCTGGCTTTAAAGCTCTTGCTCTCACCCTTAAACTTGCTCCCTCAACCCCACCCATCCATCCTGGGCTCAGAGATGCCCCCACTCTGAGAAGTACCTGGAGAGGTCCCCTGGACCAGCTGCAGTTGGTGGCCAGTGGGCATCCTACCTGGGTGACATGAGTTATCAACAGGCTTTTCAGGGGAATGATGGGATACTGGGCAGAGAAAGCCCCAGGATCAGCAGCCGCCTCTGGAGAGGGAGAGCAGGTGGCCTTGTCCAGGGGACTTTGCCACCAGAGTCCGGCCCAGGCTGAGCCTGGCCTTTCCATCACTGCAGCTCCGGTGAGCGCCTCTTCCCCTCCCCCGGCCACCTGCTCCCTCACCAGCGCTCAGCTAAGGAACTGTGTGCCAGCATGCTGCTGGGATGGGCGAGGAATGATGATGGGAAGGGGCTTGTCTGGCTCTGGTCAGTGTTTGAAGGGGTGCATGGAGCCAGTTGGGGGCACAGGCGTGAGACTCCCCCCCCCAACCTTTGTAGAGAAAGTCCCATCAAACGCCACAGAGATGAATGGGAGCCACTGGGTATTACATCATTTAATAACCTCGATAAAATTCATTTTCCCCTCTTTTTGTAATTGTTTTATTGAATCATAATTTACACACAAGAAACTGCGTATCTTTAAAGTGATACACTGGATGTATTTTGATGTATGTATACATCTGTAAAGCCGTCACCACAATCAAGATAACGAATATATACATCACTCTCCAGAAGTTTCCTTGTGCCCCTTCGTAATTAATTTCCCCCTCCTCGCTCTCGCTGCCATTTCCAGGCAATCACTGGTCTGCTTTCTGCCACTATGGATTAGTTTGCGTTTTCCAGCGTATATTTTATGTAAATGGAATCGTACAGTACCGGCTATTTCTTGTGTGACTTCGCTTGCTCGGTGGGATTGTTTCACAATCCGACCGTGTTGTATCATGTATCAGCAGTTTGTTCCTTTTACTGATGGCTCGAGTCCGTCTTGTGGCTCTTCTGCCATTCGTTGACCCACTCACCTGTTGATGGACTTCAGATCTTTTCTGGTTTTTGACAGTTAACGAACAAAGCTGCTGTGCACAGGTGTGTTTACACCCTTGTATGGGACGCGTGCTTTCTTTGCCCCTGGAATGGCTGGACCATATGGTGGGTGCATGTTTAATTTAAGAAACCACCAAAGCCTTCTGAAGTGTGTGTACCAATTCTCGTTCCCACCGGCTGTGTGTGCGATTTCCTGTTGCCCCGCATCCTCGCGGTGCTCAGTACGGCCGGTCTCATCCTCAGCTGTGCTAACAAGTCCGTTGGTCTCTCTGTGGCCTTAATTGGCACGCCCTGTGTCTAATAAGGTTGAGCATCTTTCTGTGTGCTCGTTTGCCATCCCTACATCTTCTTTGGTGAAATGTCTGCTCAAATCCTTTGCCCCTTTTTAATTGGGTTGTTTATTTTCTTCCCGTTGAGAATTCTTTATATATTCCAGATATGTCTTTTAGCAGATGTACGGTTTGTGGATATTTTTTTTTCCCTCAGCCTTTGTCTTGCCTTTTCATCCCCGTAATGGTACCTCTCAAAGAGCACGAGTTTGCCATTTTGATGAAGTCCAATTTTTCAATTTGTTCTTTAACAGATCATGTTATTGATGTTGTATCTCGGAAATCTTGGCCCGGCCCGGAGTCTGGAATATCTTGAGTGACAGCGAGCCGGGGCAGCTGCAGGGCCTGACACTCGTGCCTCTTGTTTCTTGGGGATCAAACTCTTTCACTGGCTGGCGCCCTGTGTCTTTAGGAACCGTTGTTCAGTATATTCTGTCTGGTTTGTGCTGTGGTTTGGGGCAGGAGGGTAAACCTGATCCCTGCCATCCCACCCTGACCTGAAGCCCCGAGAAACTTTGAAGGCAGGCCTGATTTTGCTCACACTGTCACCCGGTTCTTGGTGGAGGACAGGGCTCGGAGAGGCACGGTGACTCGCCCAGGGCCCTATGGCACATACGTGGCAATACCAGCATAGGAGCCCAGGGCTGCCCGACTCCAAAGCCTGGACTTGCTGCTGGAAGTTCCCAGGTTGGGTATGCATCTAGGGTCTGGGCTTGGCCAGGCAGGAGACTCTCATTTGGTGTGGCTGGCTTGGCGCCATGACTCTAGAGCAAAAGTAACCTCTCTGAGCTTCATTTGCCTCATCTGTCTACCAAAAATGTTTGTTCTAACTTGACTTGCTCTGTAAGGGGTGCAGTAAAATGCAATCACAAAACCAGAGGCTTTCCATGACCACATAGCTTATAAAGCCCAAACTTCCACCCAAAGCCACTTCAGCCACAGGATCAGAAATCTAAAAAGCACACACCACCACTTACCCTTCCTGTGTCCATTGCAGACATCACTAATCAATGATGGAACTCTTTCCTGCTGAGCTGGACTTCACCTCCATGTCCAATCTTCTTTTAATCTAGTATGCAAGGCGCCCACCACCGGTTGATCGGATTGACACATGAAATGAAACCCATTTGCACCCCAGCTCTTAAGTGCTCTGGTCAGATGCCCCCCCACCCCCGGCCTTGCATGCACACCTCGTTTGACCAAGCCTCCACCACCTGCAAAAGTAGTCCGTTCCATTATCACCCAGCTGCAATGTCTGAAACTCTCCTGCATGTGACAAACAAATCCACTGTCCACTCAGCATTATTCCTTAGGTTAAGCTGTGCCTGCTGGGGACTCAGAGACCGGACATCACACCTTCAAACTGAAGTCCCTCAAATATGACGTGCGCATGATGGCCACGTCCCCTCTTGGCCTGGGGAAGTATTTCCAGATCCTGGCATGTGACCACAGCCCTTTACAGCCCCGCTTTCCCTTTGTTCTCAGACACTTGGGTTTGCCACCATCTTCCCTAAAACATAAATCCGAATTGCAAAAATACCCAAGGTCTGGTGATGAGGGCGCAGAAGAGGAAAGCTCTTACAGCTTGGTCTCAACATTTTACTTTTATTAACAGAGCCGAAGACATGCCCAATGTGTTCTAGGCATGCTATGTGTTTTAGCCGATTTAATCCTCACCACAGCCGTGTGAGGTTGATACTGTTTGGTTCTCATCTTACAGAGAAGGAAACGGTCCAGAGAGGTTAAGTAAGCTAGGAAGTAGCAGAGCTGGGATTTGAACCCAGCTCTGAAG
Organism: Phoca vitulina; assembly: GCF_004348235.1. Classification (NCBI taxonomy): domain Eukaryota; kingdom Metazoa; phylum Chordata; class Mammalia; order Carnivora; family Phocidae; genus Phoca; species Phoca vitulina. The sequence continues at coordinate 88,283,747 of NW_022589705.1, read as the reverse complement.
TCCGTGCCCCTAATCACTACATTACACTGCTCTGTAGGGCCTGAACCATCTTGTAAGTGCCTTCAATACGGCTGTTCATGCTTCTGCACGCGGTTCTCAGGGAAGGCTTCCTGGAAGTGGCAGGAGAGAGTGAGACATGAAGGCTGGCCTCCCTGCTGCTCCAGGCCTGCTTCCCCTTGTCCCCCCTGAACAAGAAGCCTCAATGGGGCAAAGATAGGAAGAAAATGTCACCCTCTGGTCGATGGTTTCTCTCCTCAGGTTCCTCTTACACTGCGGGCTGCAAACAGGTGAGGGCAGATCAAAACCCAAAGGTGACTTTACCAGAGCCCAGCTGGCCTCTCTCCTGTACCTGGAGGGCTGTGGCCTTTGATTCATAACCCAGAGCTCCACTCTGAGATGAGTCACAAGATTCAAGGCACAAAGGGACAGCCCAGTTTGAGATGAGGACTCAGGTTCTCCGCCAGCAAAGCTGCCCGCGCGCCCTCTGCCAGGGAGTCCTCAGGCTAGACAGTGAGCCTGGCCATGCACTTCATCTCCCCGCTCGCTGACGCTGATTCTGCTCCAGGCACATGACCCCTGGGGTCTAGTGAGAGGCAAGCCTGGGACTCTGATAGAAACTGTTCTTTTCTATGGACTTGAATCCCGGAGGAGGTGAACCTGGAGCCTTCGTGAGAAGAATCTGCCTGTCTGTAGAAAACACAAGAGGGGCAAGCAGAGCCCAGAGGCCATGCCGAGCCTCGAATCCAGCCGCACTGCGCCGTTCAGCTGTCCGAGCCTGTCATCCTCTGGGTTTCTTCAGCTGGGTGGGCTGGCTTTTCTGCTGCAGGCAGTCCAAAGAGCTCGGACAAGGACAGGCTGTGACCCCAGCTTCAGGGCCTCTCTGGTTGTTATGTACCCCGCCCCTCCGGGGCCAGGGACGATGAGGGGATTCGCCACTGCCATGAAATGGGAGCCCCAACATCATGTCAGACATGTTGGTGTCCAGCGATGAATCAGACGTAGTCCTTGTCCCCGAGCAATTCACGGCCAGTTAGCAATTTACTGCCACAGGTGCAGTTAATGTCCTCGGTGTGAGGCGCTTCACAGAGACACACCCACGGTGCTCCGGGGGGCCCAGGGGATGGAGCGGGGTGCCCCACCCGCCCTGGAGTGCGGGGGCAGATCACGAAGGGGATCCCCAGAGAGGGCAATGCTTCAGGCGACTCTTCAGGGAACTCAGGACCTGCATCATTGCTGTGCTCAAATCCTGGCTCAACCCCTCGCTAGCTCTATGACATCAGGTGCATTGCTCAGTGTCTGTGCCTCAGTTTCGTCATCTGTAAACGGGCCTCTACCTCATGGGTTTGCAGAGGATTGCATGTGATAACTTAGGTGTAGTGATGAGCCTTGAGTACACATGCAGTGTATGTTCTATCACCGTCATTGCTGTTCTCACGTCGCTTGAGGGCAGGAGCGCTGCAAGTGCAGGGGAATGGATGGGGGTAGATGTGCGGGACTCCGGTCTGTGGAAGACCAGAAGGGCCTCCAGGGGGCGGGGCCCACATGCAGAGGTGGGACGAGACAGGGGCAGATCCCCTGCAGCCCTCCCGGCTCCGCGGCAGCAGGGGGGCTTCGGCCGGATTTGGGAGGAGGAGAGCTGAGTGTCTGGGTTGGGGTCGGATAGTAAATACAGGGTGTTACTGTAGACAAAATGCCACGGGGGATTTGCAGCCACAGAACCCAGAAGTCCCTTGTCGATTTGATCAATTCAGTGAAGTTACTGGTCAATTCAGTAGGAAAAAAGCTCTGTCGGGCCGGGAGTTTGGCTGAAGCCGGCGTGTGCCTGGCCTGAAAACTGCGTGCTCTGTCCGCTGTGCTATTCTAGAAGTATCTGGGTGAGGCCACCTGAGCACAGAGGGGCCTGGGAGCCCCGCCTCCAGGAGGAATGACAGAAAAGAGCACCAGATGATGTTGCATTTATTTCTGCTTTTTGTTGCCTGGAAGGGTGGTGTTTACTTCTGTAAGCTCCGGGAACAGTGGGACTAGTAGTCCTTGTGAGGCCTGACCCCTCCCCTACGGCTAAGTCTGACTGAAGGGGAATGTCATTACCTGGCCAGCTGGGCCGTACATCCAGCGCCCCATTCCTGTCCCCAGCACCCCAACTTCTGCGGTGACAGGAGGTTACTGTTGGCCAATTTGGACAAGGGTCCACATCGGAGGGGGAAAAAGCCACCCCGCTCCACCCACCTAAGCCCCTACTCACCCACCCACTCACCACCCCCCACTGGCCACTCCCTCGCTCACGGACGTCCCCACTGTCTCATTTGTGCACGACCCCAGACTTCTGATGGCTCAGATTTTTCACTCGCACACTCTGGTTTATACATTTACAAGCACTCTCTCGCCACCTAGGCATTATATTCCCTCCCCGTTCTAGAGGCTACAAGTCCGAAATCAAAGCGTCCGGGGCTGTCCAGTTCTCTCCGAGGCCCTGCGTGGAATCCCTCCCTGCCTCTTCCTATTCGCAGTGGCTGTCTGTCCTTGGCGTTGGGCTCACAGACACGCCACCCTAGCTTCTGCTCTGTCGCCACATGGCGCTCTCCCTGTGTGCCCCATGTCCAACGTCCCTCTTCTTGTAAGGATACCAGTCATGCTGGATTAGGCGCACCCTAACGACCTCATCTTAATTTGATCACATTTGCAAAGACCCAACTTCCAATGAAGATCCTACTCACCGGGACTGGGGGTTAGGACATCAACATACCTTTTTGGGGGACACATTTCAACCCAGAACACCTGGTAGGCACGGGGCTCAGTGACATGCCTGTCGAGGGGAGACTTCACGCTTCACCCCACCACACCCCCACAGGGAAAATGCTGTCCTAGGGCCGCAGACCCTGCTCAGCTGAAAATTCCCAGGCCCCAGCCTTGCTGGGAACGCCCGTCCGACCTATCCTTCCTCACCAGTCTTGTTGCAGCCCCCAGGTGGGCCGCAGCAGTTTGCCAGGAAGTGTAAAAAGAGCAGTGGGCAGAGAATATATCTCACAGTGAAATTAATGTAGCTTGAGAAAAAAAATTACATTTACTCATTTCAACTTCTTGTTGCCAGACTCATAAGTGAATAAATCCAAAATAAATGTACCCGGGACAAAGGGAGAAGCCACGAGAAATGCAATCCCATCACCCTAAATGAAGACAAAGACTCCAAGACAATATTAAATTCCATCCCCAAAGGCTCATTTCATTTCAGACCCAGATTTGCACAAAATCGAGTTTTCCTGTGAGCCAGATCCTCCTCCTCACCTGCTCCTGGTTCTTGTCCCTGAAGTTCGAAGTTCGCACACTCTGTCTACTCACCAGCCAGCTGGGCCCCAAACTCCCAAGATGCGGTGACTTCCTCAGCTCTGGACAGACAGATCTGCAGGGCTCCAGGGACTGGAGCATCTGCTTGGGCTTCCAGGAATTCATATCCTTAGTTGTCGGAATCCTCCTGCAGCCCAGGCAGAGTGTGGGGGTGGGCGTGGGGGCTGCACTCACCTGCGTGTCTCTACAGAGGCTTAGGACCTATGGGGTCTGGGGTTCCTGCTTGCAGGTGGGAGGCCCATCAGTGCTGAGCGGCTTTCTAGCCAGATGGTTAAGCCAGGTCTGCTGGGGATGGAGGCAGGGCTGTGCACCATATTACTCTGTTTTATATTAACACAATAACTACAGATCGCATGCCCCCCATTGCACAGACCTGCTGTGTGGGCATCCTTGGAGGACAGGAGAATGGGGGTGGGGAATACAGAGGAAGGAGCCGACAGATGTCTGTCACAGGGCGAACAGTTAGGTCTGTGTCAGAACTGTGCCAATGTCAAGAACCGTGTTACCTGGACCCAGCCCTTCCCAGGTAGGCCGTAGGGGTTGGTCTTACGGTTGGGGTGGGGAGGCAGGCTTTTTTTGTAAGTAATCTACGCCCAATGTGGGGCTTGAATCCAGGACCCCAAGATCAAGAGTTGCATGCTCTACCAACTGAACCAGCCAAGTGCCCCCAGATTTACTTTTAACAATGGTAATAGCTGCCATGAGTTAGCACCTACTGTATGCCAACTCCTGTCCATAGAGTTCTCCTCCTGTTCATTCAACAAATCTCATTTGAGTTCCTACTATTTGCTAAACTCTATTTTAGTGGTGCTGGAGATTGCTCCGGTGTCGTGAAGTTTACATCCTAGAAGGGAGTCATATATTCTATCTCTTTTTATTATATTCTAGTGGAAGGAGTTATATATATTATATCATATTGTTATCAAATATATTTATATTTATTATGTTGTATTAAATCGAATTATAATTAGAATTTATTATATGATATAGCACTTCTGTTATGTTATATTACATACCACATATGACTTCGTATGACCTCACATAGTATCCTATGAAATATGGTATCCCATGTGATATGTACATGTCATTCTATTCCCATTCAATCTTCAGAACAACCCTGCCAGGGAGGTATCATTATCTTTGCGTTGTAGCCGACAAAACAATGTTGGAGAGAGAAGTGATGTGCTAAGTGCCTACAGCTAGAGAGCGAGCAGATGGTGCTGAGAGAGTCGGAGGGAGGAGGGCGGCTCTTGGAGTGGGACTGGCCTGGGCCTGATCCCGAGGGGAAGACCTCATCCTCCGCAAGCTTCTGTGGCTGTGAGGCTCACCTGGGCTGATGCCGGTTCTCAGCTCCTGGCTCAGTTCCAGCACAGGTAAGGGCCATCCTTCACCGTGGCAGTGACTGTGGTCCCCATGCAGCCCGGACCAGAGAGCGGCTCCGTGGCAGGACCCGGGTGTCTGCTCCTCTGTTGTCCCCTGGCGTGAGGACCGAGCAAGAATCAAAAAGCACTCCCCCCCACCACCGCACTCAAACCCCGAGGTCAGGCAAGCGGCCTCTCCAGCTAAGAAGCGGCAGGTGTCAGGGTTGAGGACAGACTCGGGGCTCAGGCTGCTGGGTTCCAAACCTGGCCCTGCTACCTCCTCACGGAGCCAACCGGGCCAAATCACACACCTTTGCCACACCCCACTTTCCTTATCTGTCAAATGAGGGTTTCCCTCGTGTGGTTGTAGGACCCAGTGTGTGTGAGGGCTCAGGGCAGAGCGCACCGGTGGGTGGTTAGCATGTGGATGTAGGCCTTGCACACCTGGTGAGAAGCGGGGTGGCACCTGGCCGAGACAGGAGACAGATTCCCCACCCAGGGGAATTGCCAATGAGTCTTGGAAATGAATCTCCAGGGAGATGGGGGCCGTTGTCAAGGAAGTCAGGGGTCAGGAAAACATTAGTCTGGGAAACACAGTCCTCTGCCCAGTGTTCTGGGCACAGAGAGTCCAGAAAGCCCACCCTTGACCCTGACCCCTTCTTGTCTCCAAAGAGCCCACTGGCTCGTGTGTATGAAGCAGGTGCCTACACTACAGGGTAGAGTTTTCAGGACCACCACCCTAATCACCCATTCCCGGTTCCATGGGACCTTAAATCAGACTTACTTTTCGTTTTAATTTTTTAACAACTCAGTGGGTTTTAGTAGAGTAACAAAGTTGTGAAACTATCACCATCGTAAACTTTAGAACATTTCATCTCTGCAAAAAGAAACTCTGTACTGTTCAGCTCTCACCCTTGCCCCACCCCTCCGTCTCCCCAGCCCTGGCAACCATTAATCTGCTTTCTGTCTCTGTCCACTTGCCTGCTCTAGACATTTCATACAAAGGCAGTCATACAATACGTGGTCTTTTGTGACTGGCTTCTCCGGATTTATTTATAGACTCCTACCTGTATAGTTAGGAGGATCCCCCTGATCATCTAACCCAAATCTTGCATATTTCAGATGGGAAAGTGAGGCCCACTCACTTCACTATGGCCAGGGGCAGGATTAGAATTGGTAAATCCTGATAACCAGTGTGACCCTCTCTTCCTCCCCTGCCTCTCCTCACCCCCTCAGGAAGCCTGGGTCAGGAGCCGCTTAAAGATACGATCCCTGAGAAATAACGAGACCCCTTTTGGGGGCCGTAGGTAAGAAGTTGCATCCATCCATCCATCCATACATCCATGTATTCATTCACCAGCAAACATTTGTTGGATCTCAATATCCTGCCAGGCGCAGGTCCAGGCAATGGAGAGACAGAGAAAGAGACAGAGAAGCCCAGTGCTTGAGACTACAGACAACGAACCTGGAAATAAAACGGAAGAAAAGCGTCAGGTGCAGCCATGCCGCGAACACCGTAGGAGGGAAGTGGGAGAGTGACTGGCCTGGGGGAGGGCTGCCACGTCCTCTTGGGTGATCAGAGAAGCCTCTGGGAGGAGGGGATGTCTGGTGCAGTGGAGTCAGCTATGCAAAGGTCCAAGGGGAAGAGCATTCTAAGAGGAAGGAAGGGAGTTTGAGGACCAAGTTTGGAGAGGCGGGGGTGCAGAGAAAGCCAGTGTGGCTGGAGCATCTTTATGGGGATAGTGGCAGGAAGTAAGGTTCACTTTTGCCCTGACCTTCCCAGCACCATGTATCATCACAGTGCCATTATTTGTTTATGGTTGTGTCTCCTTTGCTGGCCTGGACAGCTGGGTCCAAATTCTCGAGAGCTCTTTATGCTCGGTGCCCAGCCTGGGGCATGGTTCCCCCTAGGAGCTGGGTCAGCGTTATTTGAATTAATGTCTTAGCAGAAATTCCCATTGCAGGCCTTTCTGAGAGCAAGTTTGCATAAATGAAGGTGGGGTGGGAGGCAGACCCCAAAAGGGTATCAAGGGAGGGGAAGGGGACAGAACCTGGTCGCCAAAGATAGGCTCGACCTTTCAGTCCTTGCCTGCTTGCTGCATTTGGGTTTTCTTGCTTGCCCTTGTCTCCTCCGTCATTCTCCTTGAGAATCAAGTTGTTTGGAAAAGAGAAAACCAGTTGCATAACTGTGTCCGTTGGCAGGCGCGTTCTAATTTTAAAAAATGTGTCACTCTCCAAACTGCGTGTCTCTTAATCAGGCAATTACTTTGTGATGTAGTATAGTTAAGGAGAGGGGGAAAAAAAAAAACACACAAGCCACCAACCCTTGAAATCCCAAACATTTTCTTGCAGAGAATTAATTTGGTAAATGTTTGACTTAAACTCAAGAATGTCTTTTGTTTCCATTTCTAAGGCAAAAGGGACACAAAAGAAAGGTACTAATTTGGTATTAATCAATCTTTTTCATTAAAATTAGCTCCCCAAACCAAGGGTGTCATGGAAACAGCGAATGCTGGGAGAAGGGCTTGGGGGTCCGGAGGGAGGGGGGCATGAGGTTGTCTGCAGAGTGGCAGGGTTCTTGCCTGGGCATGGCCCCAGGGGGACACAGGACGGGACAGGATGGGCAGCCCCAATGGCGCTGAAATAGTAACCATCATGGACTGAGTGCTTCCCACATTCCAGCCCTCGTTCCAAGCCCTTTCAAACATCCTCCCATTCCCGCACGGAGCAACCCTGGGAGGTGAGGATGGCTATGCCCATTTCACAGTGGCAGGCACTGAGCTTTGGGAGGTAAGAGCATGTGCCCAGCCCTTACAGCTCGAAGTGCAGAACTGGGACCTGAACCAGGCTCCAGCCCCGTTCTGTCTTCCCATCCCTACGTGCCCTCTCCTCTGCCAAGTCCAGGGACAGGGCCCGGCACATCCCACAGGTCAGGAGGGGCTGCCAGGAGGGCCTAAGGGAGTATCAGGGACTTGACCACTTCTGCCGAGGATGCCCTGAATGGAAAGGCAGGTTCCAGGTATTGATGAAGCTTCTCTCCAGCACCCAAGGGCACCTGTTCTTCACCTGCCCATCTCCTGTGAGGCCTCATTCTAAATGTTTCCTGTGCCCCTCACTTCATCAAAAGACCCAAGTCTTTCTGTCCTTCCTCTTGGCCTCCTGGGTCACAATGAGTCAATATGCCCCTTGTCCTGTGTGATCTATGTGTTGTGAAACCCAAGAGATCTCAAAAGCTGGAGATTTCCGCTTCTGTACAGGTTCATGGAGGAAGCGTCTGGACCTGGAAAGGCGGGGGTTGGGGGGGGTCCATTTTCCATAATTTGGATCTATCCCTTATCTCTCTCTCTCTCAACCCCAGCACTGAGACTCTTTCTCCTTTTTCCCCCTCCCCCCCAACTCTTTATTATGTAGAGCAGTGGAGATGGCCAGTCTGGCCAGATTTTCCCCCTTTGTTCTTCCTGTCCTTATCCAATGTGCTGCACTGGGCCCCACGCATGGGGCTGGCCGTCCATGGACGGGGTGGGGAGTCCGGGAGCTGAGCCAACAGAGACAATATTTTCACTGGGAGGAGGTGAGGGTGGTGGGGAATCCTCACTTGGTAACGCATCTTGTCCCTGTCACAAGATCACATATATTTCAACAGTCACGCTGCCACCTGGAAGGCAAAGAGCACCCTTTATCTGCTAACGTGCAGGCATGTCCGAAGGGCCCGCAAAGACATTCCTGCCAAAGGATATTTGACTGCTGGTCCCCGGAAAGGGTCACGGGGGGCCCCCGAAGGACCCCAAGGCCTCTGACAAGTGGAAATGGGAAATCCTAGGCGAGTAATTGCCTTGGGTTAAGCCCCAGGCTCTGTGAAGAAAAGCAACCAATTATTTAGCACGGACTATATACAAAGTCCTCACTTCCTTGTAAGATACATATCATTTCCCCCCATTTTCCAGGTGAGAAAACAGAGTCTCAGGTTACTTCACTTGCTCAAAGCCAAACAGCTTGGAAGTGGCGGAGCAAGGACTTGAACCGAAGTCCTCCTGATATGACCACCCAGTCCCTGATCTTTACACCCTCTTGCTTTCCAGGCACGTGCACAGTCTGTGTTCCTAGCTGCTGAAAGAGGCACAAGCTGATTGTACCCTAATGGGCTATCACATTGGAGGCAAAGTTGGTGATGTCTTTCTTTCAGGCACTTGGATAAGGGCAGACTCTGGGCGGCCTGGGACCCCTCCTTGGGTCACCATTTTAATGTCCGCATAGTGTTTGATTACCATGGTCCGAATTTGCAGGAGACAGTGAGTGAATTCGTGCATTCAGTTGTTCAAGGCGATATTCCTTGCGCCCCTGCTGCATGCCAGGCACCATGATGGATGCTGTCATTGCGAGCACAGCTCACTGGGCTCTTGCGGGCATGCAGTTTGCGGTCAGGAAAATTGTACTTGACCGAGCAATTAAAACATTTGATCTGTCAGGGTGCAGTACTGTATTTTATGGAGGAAGGAATTTAATACAGGGGATTACGTGTTTCTAAAACCATTAGAAGATCTGAGGGAGCAGGGCCTTGGCTGGGCCTCTGGGAATGACTCAGAACAATGTGGGCCTGGACCGTGAGGGGGGCTGGGACCCCCAGAGCTACCCTGGAGGCCACGCCATCTGGGTTCAGAGCCACCAGCACCGACGATACCCCCACACGACAGCAGGTGGGAAAGGATACCGGACATGCCGTGGTCCGATGATTAGGGTGTCAGCTCAGGAAGCTGTCACAACCACCACTCTTGCATGACCCCCAGGAGGCTGGCAAATTAGCCTGGGAACCCGCTGCAGGAACGTCACAACTCTCCTAACCAGCAGAGAGGGTCAGAAGCCACAGAGAGAGGCCATTCACCTCATGTTTGCCTTCCAGACGTCATGCAAGCGCACATTACTGCTAGAAACTTCACTTATAATCCTCAATCTGAGCCACAAAGGGATCTGGGAGATGAGGATTTTAGACTTCCAGACCAGAAGATGCAGAGGGCACCGAGAAGGGCTGGGAAGATGTGCCATGTGTCCATAGATGGTATCCAGGGAGACCAAAGATGAGTGGTGGGAGAGAAGGCCCCCAGGGTGCTGTGGGCAATAATGATGGAGTGAATCCACACTGTGCAGTCAGAGGCAGCTTCTCTCATGAAGGTGACTTCCAAGCTGAGATCTGAGTGGTACACTGGAGTGTTCCAGGCGACGTGAACAGCATGTGCAAAGGCCCTGAGATCAGGGGTGGAGGGAAAGCACAGCATGTCTGTGATAGTTTGGATGATTGTCCAACCAACGCTCACTTCCCTTCCCCCTTCATGTAGGTGGTATGCACTTTCCTGCCCCATTGACATTGAACTCGGCCATGTGACTGCTTTGGCCAGATGTGATATAAGCAGGGGCCTGGTTTGGTTTGGTTTATCATGTCCTGGGGACCCACCATGAGAATAGCTTCCCTGAACTCCAGGAGGAAAACTTGGGATGCAGAAATGAGCCCAACCTGCAGCCTGAAGCCAAATCCAGACAAGGCACAGCCTGAAGCCGAGCTATTCAGCTGAGCCCAGCCTGAGTCAGCTAGACCCTCGCCAACCCGCAGACCCATGGATTTGAGAGTAAATGCTTACTATTGTACACCAATGAGCTTTGGGGTGGTTTGTTATGCAGCACTGGTGTGGTCGTAGCTGACTGATACAAAACAGGAGCTCTTCACTGATATGAGGAATTCTTAATCTCAGGAAACAAACTGAGGGTTGCTGGAGTGGGGGGTGGGGTGGGAGGATGGGGTGACTGGGTGATGGACACTGGGGAGGGTATGTGCTCTGGTAAGCGCTGTGAATTGTGCAAGACTGTTGAATCTCAGATCTGTACCTCTGAAACAAATAATGCAATATATGTTAAGAAAGAAAAAAAGAAGAAGAATGTAGCAGGAGGGGAAGAATGAAGGGGGGGAAATCGGAGGGGAAGAAGAACCATGAGAGACGATGGACTCTGAAAAACAAACTGAGGGTTCTAGAGGGGAGGGGGGGTGGGAGGATGGGTTAGCCTGGTGATGGGTATTGAGGAGGGCACGTTCTGCATGGAGCACTGGGTGTTATGCACAAACAATGAATCATGGAACACTATATCTAAAACTAATGATGTAATGTATGGGGATTAACATAACAATAAAAAAAATTAAAAAAAAAACAAAACAGGAGCTCTTGAAAGGAAACTATCCAGTATGACTGGAATGGGGAGGTGAGCAGGAAGTGAGAGGCAAGTGTAGCCGTGGATCTGGCAGGGGCTCTGTAGACCCTGTTAAAGATATGGGAATTTCCCAGTTCATACAGGGTCAAGCCATGGCCAAGAGAGGTGAAGGGTCAATGGTAGGAGCAGAGCTGGGGCTCCCACCTATACCTGTCTCCTCTTCCTCTTATCTCACTGATGACAACAGCGACCACTCATCCCCAGCAACATTCAGTATGATCCAGTCATGTCTCCTTCATCCAGTGCTGCCCGACTTAACCCTGGTAATGTCTCCACATAGGAAACTGGGGATCAGAGAGGTTCCACCTTCTGCTCGAGGCCAGACCCTCCTTTGACCCAGCACCCATGATCCTAACCCCGGGGCACCAATGCCCTTCAACAGCCTGGTCCCCTTGGGTCCCACCAGGCATAAGCCGAGCTGGACTGCCTGCTCCGTGGCCACCAGCTTCTGCCTCTGGTTCTCTGTCACTCCACCCTGACTCAGGTGGGCTAAGTTGACCCCTCGGGCGGGAGTGTGTGGGGACTGTGTGCTGTGGGTGAGGGAGAAGTTCAGATCCATTGTGCATTCCTGGTCATCACAGGCTTCTTTGCTGGCAGGCAATCATGGGACGCCTGTGGGGAGATCTCCTTCGCAGAAGGGGGCTCATGAAGAGGGCTTAGCCTGTGTCTAATGGGAAGTGACAAGGACAAAGGACACCAAGGAGAGAATGGAAGAAGGGAGGACATGGGCAACCACTACTCTTGGGGCATCGGTGGAAAGGGGGAGGAAAGAACTCCAGAAATCCAAGTGGATGACTGCCTCTGGTCCAGCCTGGGCACAGGGCAACCTGGAGGTGCCTTCCCAAATTGGGCTCTGCAAAGCCATGGGGCTCGTGGAGTGCTGGCACATGGTCTGCAGACCAAAGAGCCCCTGGATATGGAGCTCCCTGGGCATGTGACAACGATGCACCTGCTGGCCCCCTTGTCCTTGAGTGAGCCACAGGACTTGTCCACCAATGAGATGCAAGTGAAAGGGCACGTGTCACTTCCACGCTGGGACATTTAATTGCTGGAGCAGACCCTCGGGAATTCTCAGCCTCTTCTGGGAAGTGCCTGTTGAGAAGAGGCTGTGAGTGATTGCCGTGAGCAAACACCCTCATCAGCCTGCAGCGGACACCCAGTGTGGGTGAGACCTAAACTCCTGTGGTCACAAGCTGGGAGCATCGTGGAGATTTTTGTTACTACAGCGTAGCTGAGTCTAGCTTCACGGAGAAGAATGATCCAGTGAGGAAGGGAAGTTCTGCACACTCGATCCGTTTCTTAGAGATTTACAGGGTACGTTATTGTAGTGAAGGACGCGAGATGTCCTGAAAGAAAAATAAATTTGTTTACTTTGAATAAATTCAGAGTTTTCCAAGCTTACAGAGTAGCAGTCCCCCCTCCACGTTTGTAAAGCTCCGTGAATGTCCAGTGGAATATCTTTGGGAAAGGCCAGTCTGGGAAGCCTGGCACACATGGCAGCTAGAACCTTCCAGGGCGCTCTCTCAGACTCCGAGGGGCACCTCTGGGAGACTCATCTCAGGCATCCTCCTGGGCAGTGCTGAGGGGGCACCGTGGGAAAGGGTGTGAACCCTCAGACAGGAACCAGAGCAGCTCCGCCCACCCAGCTCTGCCACCAGCTTCCTATGGACATGGGAGGTCATCGTACCCTAAGTCCTCTTGGGCTTCTTCAGCATCCAGGCTGCTGGGGAGGGTGAACTGACTCTGTCCAGTCCCTGGCGCATCAGAGGTGCCAACTTGGCCCTCTGCAGCTGTCCCAGATGTGCAGGCAGCTATCTGAAGGGTGGACGGCAGCCATGCAGGGAGCACAGAGCCAGGATACATTGGATCTGCCCGGGAGAGATGGCAAGATTGGGAAAGCATGGCTCTGGCAGTCTCTAGGGGCATGAGCAATATTGCAGACCCCACTCATTGCCCTGGGACGCCCCTCTGTCCCTGGCCAGGGTATCTGTTTCTACAAGAGTTTCCCAGCTGAGATTCCCAGACAATCTCCAGAGTCCACCTGCTCCCTGCAACCCCAGGGATGTGGGGTTCTGCCTCTGGGACCCTCTGGCTGGGACTCGCATTGGCCAGAACCCATGGAAATGCACCCTGATCTTCCTGCCTCTGTTCAGACCACTCGGGGGTCCTCAGGGCTCAGCTTTCCTGCCCCCAGCTGCTGCCGGCTCCCTGGAGGTCTCACAGGGTCCCATTTCCACACCACCCCCAAGACCTTTCTCCCGACCTCAGCCCTGGCAAGGATTCAAGCTTAGATGCCTGCTCCTTTGTCCTGTTGGAGACTCAACGTAACACCAGCTCAGAAAGTGTTGTTCTTTTCTCTGGATCTCAGTTCAACGTCTGCAGCGGGGGACTGTGGGCTATGCTGGGGGTTTGCAAACCTTGTTTCTTAGCCAGGGACTCTTTCCTTTGAATGGCATCTTCGATGGAGTCCGGACATGTACAACACATGGAGGCAGAGTGCCCGGGGGGGAGGGGGCTGCCACCCTGCTTCTTGCTCATCCTTCTCACCTCCACTTCTGCCCCCTGATATCCAGGCCTGCTTGGCTTGGCCTGAAAGTCACCTGGAGATCCTCCCAGCTCCTGGGCAGTCCACAGGTCCACGAGACGAATCCCCACTGCCTTACCCTCCCTTCTCTTCCAAGGACCCGCACCCTTGAATCGCCTCAGGGCTCCACTTGGGTCTGCCCATGCCCCAGGGGCTGACATTTTTGGCCCAGGGGAGCCCAGGAGCTCATAGGATGGTTGTGGGGGCTGGGATCCGCCCCCCATGCCCTTAGAGGCTAGCCCCCCACTAACAGAAGAATCAGTGCAGTTAGCTCCTGGAGGTGGGGGCATGGCAAGATGCGGTCCGTCTGGGCTGAGGATCCCTGGTTTTCTCACTCCCTCACCCAGCCAACACAGGACCTGAGCCTGTGCATCTGAAGTGCTTGGGGGCAGGCAGGGGCTGGGCCACCCTGCCTGGGAACCAGCTCTGCATGCCTCCACAAGCCCTCCTGGCACCAACCCCTTCCTGACCTGCTAGCTGAAGAGAGGAGCTCGTTAGATACAGATTAGCATTATTATTCAACTCAAGTGCCCTTGTCAGGGGCTTACACAAGGGAACCATCAGGCGCCCAGTCTATGGGTCTGCTTGTCCTTGCTGGAGATTTTAATAATCTCCGAAAGTGTTTTTTTTTTTTTTTTTAATGCAATAATGATGATGATGATGATCGGTGGAACAGCAACATTCCTTCCCAAGGGGCTTCAGCAACCTGACTCACGGGGCCCAGGGGGATGGCCTGAGGTGGGGGCAGGGTGCATCTTTTTACCTTCTAAAATAACCATGAATAAAGGTGATAACACACCTCGTGGATACACTTCAGTCTGGCCCCTGCTTCTAGAATCGTGCCAGCATGAGTAAAGTATCCCCCCTGCCCAGCTTCACATTTCTTCAGGAACAGGGATGTATTCAAGAGTTCCACGCTAATCCCTTTTGGGGAGCTTCCCGAGATGCTAACTGATCCCCTCTTGCTCCTTTTAGAATGGTTCCCTCCCATCAGGCCATCTGAGCTTGGCCAGGGGAGGGAATATCCCTATTATACTTAAGAAAGCCCCCTGCATCAGAGAGAACTCTTTTGGGGGCAAGTGACAGAAAAAAAATTAATTTAAATGGGCTCAAACAACAACCACAACAAATGATGTTTTAGGCCACAGAACACAGAAGTTTAGAGGAGAGCTTCAGTTCTGGTTGGATCCAGGTAGCTCTAAAAATATTATCAGGATAACATAAAAATATAAGTATTTTTATTTATACAACATATGGTAAGTCTCAATATAAAAATATTGATCTTTCTCTTGCCATCATCTGGCCTGCTTTCCTTTGTGTTGACTGTGTTCTCAGGCATTCCCCTCATGGTGCCAAGATGGCTGCCAGGGCTCCAGGCTTCCATCCTACCCTCATAATGGGAAAGGGTATTTCTCTTTTTCACTAACCCTCACTAAAGTCCAGCATTGACTTTTGTCGGCTCCCACTGGCCCAGCTTGGGTCACATGCCATCCCTGAATCAATCATTATGGCCAGGAGAAGGATGTGCTCTGTTTGTACAGGCCTAGATCACATGCCCATCCCTGGAGCAAAAAAGGGTGACAACCCCACTCAAGCCACCTGGACTGAGATGGGTAGGAGGGTTAAGAACCCCCAGGGAAGTCAGGTCGCTGTTGCCAGGAGTAAGGGGTCTGCATTCTGGACAGATGAAACCTAGATGCCTATTTGTGTATATTTACACTTCAGATGGGATTATTCTGCCCTCAACCCTGCTACCACCACCCTCAGGGCCTCCAAATCCAGAGCTGGCCTGTGTTTCAGTCCTAACCCCAGACCAGGGAAAGACTTCCATAGCAAGATGGTAGCCTCTAGGGCCAGATCTTGGCCATGGTTGACTGAAATTCAGGAAATCACAGATGTCCAAGTCACTGCATCCAACCTTCACCAGATGCTCCTTCCCACTGCAGCCTCTCCAAGAGGTGGTCCGGTCTGCACACCCAGGGACTTACGCCTCCAGGACAGCCCATGTCTGCTAGAAAGTGAGCTCCTTCTGGGTGAGGGCTTTGTTTTGTTCATTTCTTTAATCTCAGGGCCGAGGGCAGTGCCCAGCACATACTGTTGCATAAATGAATAAATTTCACAATTGGTTGGCTCTGACTTCTGGAAAAAAAAAAAATTCTACTCACATATGGATATTTAACCAGAATTCAGTTTTGGGGGATTTCTACCCTCTGGTTACGCCCACTCAGAAAAGCTTTACTATTTTCAAGGGACTGCATGTCAGACATTTGAGATTACCAAGTATCTATTACCTACATTCCATCCAGTCTCTCCCCAGGCTACACAGGACTAATTTCTTCAATTACCTTCCATGTGATATGATTTGGAGTCCCTCTCCCCAAGCTCTCTCTAGACCTAATTCCCTTGGCCATTATCTTGTTCAAAGTACAGTGTCACTTCTCCAGGTGTGCGAGTATTGGAGTATAGTGTGATAGGATTATCACCTCTTACATTCTACATACTCTATCTCTATTAATATGGCCAATATCCCATTATTGTTTGAGTCCCTATATCTTATTGGTGATTCACAATATACTTACTGTTTCCTAAACCCTTGTGTTTTTCACATGTTGTAACTATAGATTTCTCATCCCTTACTTATATGGTTGACTTCTTATATGGCTTCTAGTACTCAAGTAGAAGCTGAGGATGAAGGAAATTAACCGTTTTGGAGCACTTCCTATGTGCCAAGTCTTTGTGCACATTCAACTATTTACTTCTAACAATCCCACGAAATAAGTATAATTGTCCCCAATTTATAGAAGTCGAAACTGAGGCTCAGACGAGATCCTCGTTTACAAAAGTCACACGACTGAAAAGGGGCAGATTCAGGATTCAAACCCAGAATAGCCTGGCCCCCAAGCCTGTGACCTTATGGCAACACCATGAGTTACTCCCAGCGACACGGGTCTGAGTTGAAAGCAAGGCAGGCGGGCCACCCCAGAGAAAATAGCATCATGCACATAAGTTCTCCTTGTGTTTCCAGCTATGCCCAAACCCATCCCATTGTACCCCCTCTGACTGCCCTTCTGGATACTGCCTTCCTGGGTACTGCAGGAACTTTTATAACCTGAAAGTTCCCTGTGTCCATCTGCTTGCTTGGCACGGCTGCATCTGCAGGGCACCATGGGCAGCAGATGGGAGGTCAGCGAGTCGGGGGCCAACAAGCCATCTTGGAAAAGGCACTCGGAAGAAAAAAGGCCAGTGTAGCCCACTGCATTCCTACCTTCTATTCACCAGCTGTCAAGGGGGCTCACCAATTAAGTGGCTGTTTAGGGCTTTCAAAACCACTAATCAAACCTGCCAAAATCTTTAAAAAGAGCTTTTAAAAAATTTTCTCTTCATTTATTTTTTTAAGCGTGTTAAAAGGTTCATTAAAGATCCGCAAAGGATGAAGAAGCCCTTCTTGGGCTGCCCTCCTCCCCCACTCAGTAATTAAGCACGCGGCTCCCCCCACATTAGCTTTCATGCCTCCCCCCATTGGCGGTGGAAAATGTGGACGGGAGTTCAGAAGCATCTTGTTAGCATGTCTGCTTCGCAAGAATCGCTCATTAATGGGAGATGCTGGGAGTTGGTAATTCGGTAAAAATGTGTTGTTATTGTCAGCAGACTGCTTCTCCAGCTCCCGCCTGGGCCCGGCCTGCTTCTTCTCTTGTGTCTGGAGCTCGGCTGGGAAGCAATCAAAGAAAAGCTAGCCCTCTGGGAGTGCAGGCGGAGAGCATTCCCTTAAAGATCTCCCTGGAGTAAGTGGCATTTGGGAAGCTGCATTCCCGGGAGAGAACCGCCTTCCCACTGTGGTGGGAGCCGGGGCCTCCTGGGAAGGGTGTGACCCCCGAGTCAGAAATCCGGGCCCGGAGATCCCGTTTCTGTCTCTGAGCTACCTGGGGCAGGTGGTTTCATCCTTTGGCCTTGATGTCCCCATCTGTAAAGTGGAGACAACAATATCTTTCTTGCAGGATTGTCTCAAAGTTGCACGGCCACAGCGGTAATTAGAAGGACCGATGCCATCGAGGGAACATCGGCCAAGAGCAAGATGCCCTGCTAAGATTCTCAGAACACCCCTTGTGTCCGCTCAGAGAGGTTGAGTGACTGGACACGAGTCACAGAGCTCATAAGTGGAATGGGATTTGAAGGCAGGCATGTGTGTTTCCGAAGCCCTGTACGGGCCGCGTCTCTTGTTTCAGTCAGGTATCAGATGCAATCGCGTCCGTAACCACCGTCTCTGCAGAGAAGTTCTGTTCCTGCCCGACTTCGCAGGAGCATCCACATTGACATTCGGTGAGTCGTCAGGCTGCAGGAACAGGAGAAGGAGATAGGACCATCACCAATTTTCGGGGATGGAGCAACGGGGGGAGGGGGCGGGGTGGGAGAGAGAGAGACCGGCTGAAGGCCCCACAGCACAGCCACCAACCCCAGCTCCTCGTGCTCAGAGGGACCGGATCTCAGAGGCCTGAGGAATAGACAGGCCCCGCCCCTGCCTAGCATCCAAATTCACATTCTCATTGACTAGAAAAGCTGACATGGAGTAAGTGGAAGGGTACAAATAGCCAGCCAAGCCTCAGCCTCATTTATCGGGCAGATATTCCCTGAGTGCCTGCTGAGCACTGGGTGGGGGGGATAACGGGGTGCTGGTTAGATCTCTGCCTAAAGTGCTTTTGAGTCTCCCCACTGCGCAGCCCGTACTGAGCACCCGCTGACCCGGCCACCCCCGCGCCGCATCCCAGGCCCTCCTGCTGCTCGCTCTCCACCGGCCCCAGGCTACTGCCCCCAGTGATCCCCCAGCCCGTGTGTCCATGATGAGCTTCTCTTCATCCCTCGGGTTTGGATCAAATGTTACTGCCTTGGGGCACCTGGGTGGCTCAGTCGGCTAAGCATTTGACTCTTGTTTTTGGCTCAGGTCGTGATCTTGGGGTAGTGGGATCAGGACCCGTGTCGGGCTCCACGCTCAGAGGGGAGTCTGCTTGAGATTCTCTCTCCCTCTCCCTCTGCCCCTCCTCCCCCCAGCCCTCCCTCTCTTAAAAAAAATGTCACTGCCTTAGAGACATTCCCCAGACATATCCCTGTTCCTTCCCTCCCTCCTGGCCTCTGTCCTCACATCCCTTTGTCTCTGTCATAACTGTTAGCACCTCTCACAATTATTTCTTGATTTGTGTGCTTCCTCACCTCCTCTCCAACTAGACGGAAACTCCTTGGGGACAGTGACCACGTCTGTCTCCTTCACTCCGGGGCGTGTCCCGAGTCAGACACTCAGCAGGTGCTCAGGAAGTACTGGTTGCAGGAATCTGCTCCCGGGAGGCTTAGAAGGTAGTCTCAGGCTGTCCTGGCAGGTGGTAGAATGGAAGAGATAGTCGTGGTGGGCTTCCTGGTGGGCTGAGGCCTCCGGGGTAGGGAACGGCTTTGACACAGGTGAGGGGAGGGGGCAGGGAAGAAAACAGAGTTCATGCTACTTGCGGGGCCCCGGCCCCCGAGGAGAGTCCCGGCCGTGCTCTGGGTGGCTTCGGTGGCAGGGCAGGGGAGGATGGTGGTGCTCATAGCTATAGGCATATAATCGGCAGAGCGGGCGAGCCCAGGAAGCCGGCAGCGCGGGGGTGGGCCTGCCCACAAACCCTGATCCCGGCCCCCACCTGCTGTTCTGCTGCAGCCGTGCCCTCTGCCAGGCAGAATGAGGAGGAAAAGAACGAGAAAGAAAAAGAACAACAACAACAAAAAACCAAACCCACACCAGTTCCCTGGAAAACACATTTGAAAACAACAACATCTTATTGAACAAGGAGTTCATGCGAGGTGCAGGCGGCAGCAGGCGGGCTGGGGGCGACCTCATTTCCGAGCTGCCACGAGGCCCTCCCGCTGCCCCGCACGGCGGAGCGGCCCCCGCGCCGGCCTCACTAAGCCGCGCGGCCACCCAGCAAGATGTTTCTCCTGGAAGGGAGCACTGATGCCCAGCCGGACCTGCGGGGGTCTGATGAGCAAATGTTCTCTCCTGTTCAACAGCCCAGGTCAATAGGCATCCCCTGATGGCAGCCAGGTTCCTGGCGCCGAGCCTCATGCTGGGAAAGCAGATGAAAAGCGCACAGACCTGCCCCGGAGAGTGCGGTAGTCGGGCAGGGGCCGGGGAGGGACACAGAAAACAGACTTTGGAGAGGTGATGGGGGACCGACACTGGCCATAGAGCTGACAGGCCCTGGAACCCCCTCCCCCATTTGCAGAGGGGGTCCTGAAGGTCAAGGGTCTTGGGATGGCATCCTGGGTGGAGCAGAAGGCACCAGTCACCAGGCAGGACCAGGTCACACCCGACTTCCCCCGTTCCTCTGAGCGCCACAGGCAGGCCAACATGTCCAGAGATGACAGAGGATCAACACAGGTGCCACCCAGGGTTCCCCAAGCCCAGAGGCATCACAGAGAAGACAAGGGAATCCAGCTGGAAGGTTCTGCATGTGGTTGGCATGGATTGCTAAATCTGGGGGTAAACAGTGGTGAAAAGGGGGGGTGAGCTGTCCCAGTGGCTATGGACGTTGTGCACGTAAGTCATGTGGCTGCCCAGGAGATGCACAAGGTGCTAGTGGTGACGTAGACTTGGGGGGGCGTGGTGATTGTGGTGCCAGGATAAAGGTGGTGGACCTGGGATGCTGGGAGTGTGGTGGCCATGGGGACAGGGGCGATGGAGACACTGGGAGTGGGATGACATGGGGACAGTGTTGTCATGGACACCCTGGTACTGGGACGACTGTGGGGACTGTGGTGATGGAGACGCTGGGAGTGGGATGACATGGGGACAGTGTTGTCATGGACACGCTGGGCCTGGGATGACTGTGGGGACAGAGCTGGTGGTGCAAGGAAGCTGGAGGATGTCCGGATCTTTCTCGAACAGCCCACCCTCCAGACTCGAAGTGCAGACAGCAGCGAACATCCCTTGTCTGCATCTCAGGCAGCACTGGTAAGCTCCCTTTGGAGCAGGAACAGAGCTTTCCTTGGGAAAACACGCTTCCAGACCGTGGTGTGGCTCTGCGTATGCAGCTGGCGCCCTGGCAGGGGAGACTTTCCAGTGCCCCAGAGAGGTCAGGGTGGTCCTCTAGAGACACGGCCATGGCCTGGCTGTTTGGGAGGGTCGAGAAGGGGGCTCCTCCCTGGCAGGATCATCCACCGAGAAGACGGTGCCATCTGTGGATGAAGAGGTCACCTTGCCCATTGGGAGAGAGACCAGCTTGGTGGTCGGTGAGTCAAGATCAAGGGTCATAGGGTAGAATTTGCCTCTGCCCATCTCCTGTCTGATTGTCTTGGTCAGCCTGGGCTGCTCGAACAGATTACCATAGACTGGGGGCTTAAACAACAGACAGGTGCTTCTCCCAGTTCTGGAGGCTGGATGTCTATGATCAAGGTGCCACTGATTCGGTTCCTGGTGAAAGCCATCTCCCTGGCTTGAAGATCGTCACCTTCTCTCTGTGTCCTCACAGGGCGGAGAGAAAGTGCTCTGGTCTCCCTTCCTCTACTCCTCTGTGAGGACACTAATCCCATCATGGGCCTCACCTGAACCTAATCACGTAACCCAGCATCAGCTGGAGAAACCGAGGCCAAAGCGGGGTGCACAGGGGTGGGTGAGGACTTCCCCTAGGACTCTCTGCCCAGTGCTCACTTGTGTTGTGGGCTGCCTATCAGCCGACCTCCTCATTAGCATGACCTTTCTGTGCCTTTAACAAGCTCCAAACTGTGATAACTGATGGTGAGAGACAGTCCAGACCCTGGGGTGGGAGCTCCAGGCTCCAGGCAGGCAGGAAGAGGGCTACCACAGGGACAGTGCCCAAGAAAGCCATCCTCCGTGATGCCTTGGAGAATGGGCTCCCTAGAGGAATTTAGGGAAAAGCAGGCTGGGTTGTTACCTGTTGCTGTATTGTTGGGATCCACCTCAGGCTCCTTGAAGGGGAGTCTTTCTCCCTCCTTTCCCTCCACACACACAGTTACGTGGGCTCACTGTCTGCCGGGATCCATGGGGCACGGCCACTCACTCACTCATTTACTGAGCACCTACTCTATGCCACAGAGAAAATCAGACCCAGGATCCCACCAAATGAGAGTGAGGCAGGAGGCACCCACAAATAACCAAAGCAGAAGGAAGAGAAGGACAAAGGACACGCGGGCTTCAGATGGGGGCAGGGACATGGGTCCAAATCCAGAGATACATCCCACCTGTCTGGGTCTTGGCTTCCTCGTCTATAAGGTGGAGACAATGCCTGCTCATCACGGTTGCCCTAAGGATTTTAGGCAGCTCCCAAATCCGGAAGAGGAGTACAAAGGGAGGGGTGGGATTCAAGGTTGGAGGGATGGGCGCTTTCCAGCTGGAGGTGTGTCTGGAGCACCTTCCTGTGGCCAGCAATCCAGAAGGCCTGGCTGGGAAGGGTGGGGCTGGTCAGAGCGCCTGGTGATGAACCCGTGATTAATAAAGGTCAGGAGGACCGGCGGCCACACTCCATCGCGCCAGCCTGTTGGTTTTCATGACCCGCATCTCTATTTGAACTTGGTATGTTTATTTGTCTTCTTGTGCATTGCCCTTCTCCCCTGACTAGGACATGAGCTCCAGGAGGGCAGCCCTGGGACTGCTTAAAGCAGTCCAGCACGGGGGCGCCTGGGGGGCTCAGTCGGTTAAGCGTCCGACTCTTGATTTCAGCTCAGGTCGTGGTCTCAGGGTCATGAGATCAAGCCCTGTGTCAGGCTCCGTGGTGAGCGTGGAGCCTGCTTCAGATTCTCTCTCTTCCTTTCCCTCTGCCCTTCCCCCCGCCCCCCCCCCACTCTATTTCTTTCTTAAAGCAAAAAACAAAAAAAAGCAGTCCGGACAGAGTGGTGTTCGATGACTGTTGGGCGATGAATGAAGTTGTAAACGATGTCATTCTGTGAATCCCAAGGGCAGCCTTATGATGAGGTCACGATCCACTGGCTCATGGTCTTCCACAAACAGAATTGCTGGCTTTTTAGGAACACTTGACCCCACGGATACTAATGTATGTTGAGCTAGTGCCCTTCCAAACCCCCTTCCTTTGAGGTGCACACAGCAGAGCTGCTTCCTCACCTACACTAGCAGGGAGAGTGGGAACAGGGACCCCATCTCCCAGCCCTGGAAAGTAGGCTTGGGAAGGTAAAGTACCTCTCGGGTTTCCAGAGCTGCTGGGGGCTTGGGGGATGGATGAGACAGGCTGCATGTGTCCCCAAACCCAGGGCTCTGTCTCCAAGCCCAGAGCTCCTTCCAGGAGCCCCACTTACCTCCAACATCCTAGACTGACCTGTTATGCCTGTGGAAGGGCCTCTCCATTTCTGGAATTTCTCTCCCGCCCAGTGTGATTTATGTGCTGTGGGATGTTGTGCAAGCCATTCTCCTCCTCGAACCTCAGTTTCCCCACCTGTGCCGCGTGCATGACCATTTCCACTTTACCTGCTTCGTGTGAGGATATTTGCCCAGGTCCAGAACCTGACACAGTGCGGTGCAAACAGCAGAGCTAACGTGTGAGCTGCGTGTCCCCCTTTCCTGTCTGGGCTGCTACCCGCCAGTCACTGGGAGAAGAGGCTGCCCGGGAGCCACTCTGCCCATGAGGGCGTAGAGGGCAGGCAGGGAGACCTGGGTGGAGGAAGGACCGCAGGGTGGGGGCAGCAGGGAGGGGAGCCTGAGGACAGGAAGGGAGAGGAAGGGAGTAGCGGCCCCCAGAGCCGAGGAGTGCTGATCTTAAACAGGAATGAGAACAGCACATACTTGCTATGTCATATAAATGATAAACAATAATAATAATGCTGGCTCGCGTGTAATGAGAAAGACTACAGAGACCGAATTACCTTGGTAATGGGTCGCAAATGTCAAGGAGTCATTTGTTTCTTGAGGAAAGAGCTGAGGATTGCATTCTCTCTGTCTCTGTGTATCTCTGTCTCTGTCTGTCTCTCTCACACACACCAAGGATGCTGCTCCAGGTGGGGAGAGGGGAGGGAGTCCCGGCGGAGAGTGGAGCGGGTGGGGCTGGGGTGCGAGGCATGGGGCTCAGACAGGGGATGTGGTGGTCACTGTTGCTGCTCATCAAATGTGCCCCTTCTCACCTTAGGGGCACAAGCCGGGGTGCATTTCCTGGCCCCCTTGTGCTTGCTGGAGCCATTGAGCTGTCAGGGGAAGTGAGGGGTGCCACCTCTGGGCTGGAGCTCTTGAGAGCTGGTGCAAGACCCCCCCCCCCCAGGTTCGCCTTCCCTCTGCTGCAGCGGGTGGAGGGGCGTGTCGACGCGGAACCCTCAGCCTGGGGCAGCGTAGAGCCTCCATTGCGTGGACACACAGCGGGAGGAAGAAAGGAAACTTTGTGGACATGAGCCCCTGAGGCCGAGAGTCCCTGATAGTGCAGCACCACCCGCCCCCTCACCAACACAGGGCTCTGCCTGGGACCACAGTCTCACAACACGAGCCCCAGACCACAGAGTTGTGCCGCTGTCCCCGAACCACAGCCACGTAAAGACAAACTTCTTGTCCCCAAACCTCCCAGATGGGGAGATGGGTGCCTCGACCTGGAACAACCGGATGGTTTGGGGACAGGTCTGGTCCTCACATGGCTTTGTGCT
This sequence comes from Phoca vitulina, assembly GCF_004348235.1. Classification (NCBI taxonomy): domain Eukaryota; kingdom Metazoa; phylum Chordata; class Mammalia; order Carnivora; family Phocidae; genus Phoca; species Phoca vitulina. Next base: position 88,259,594 of record NW_022589705.1, on the reverse strand, counting down.
GCTGGCCGGACCGTCGCCCAGGAGTTACAAGTGCCTATTCAGTTCAGGGAATAAAAATCTGGCGGGATATCCAGTATCATGGAAACAGAAGGCGATCGGCCGACTGAATTTTGCCTTTTCAATTACTTATGAGGTCAGGAGGTGTCAGAGCACTGTGGCTTTGGGGTCAGAGCCTGGCATGTTGTCCGGGTGCTCAATAAGGGTCGGTTCTCATCCCATCCCCTGACCATGACAGGGGAAACTGAGGCTCGTGTGTTCAAGGCCATACAAGACAAATTGTGCCCTTTTAAACTTCCCTGGAACCTCCCTGCCGTTTCTAGCTCCATTGCCCCCCGAAGTCTCTGGGAACCTGAACATCACCTTCCTGTCTCATTTAGGGAGGCAGAGGGGTAAAGTAGATTCTGCGAGACAGAAGCTCACACCTGGGTGTAAATCTTAGCAGCTAGATAATGATGCGCACCCTTCTGCCAGTTGGGCGAAAATTCGATCAGCTCTCTGCCTCCTATTTAATCATCCGGAAGCTCAGCTGGTGTCTCACCCGCAAAGTTTCTCACTGTAGGGGGAGAGCTGGTGCCTGGGAATTCTTCTCCATAACCTCTCCACCTCCATCGTAGTAAATAATCCACTCTCCGGCTTCCTTGCCGGGAGGTGTCTTTCCTCAGACCTTTAATCTTGTCCGCGGCTCTTTGCTGGATCTGTTCCAGTTGCCATGTCGCTCCACATCTCTGCATAGATTGTGCTTTTACTGCTTCCCCCGTCCCATATATTACACCCTCACGTAGTCAGCCTAATAGCTCTCAGAGCCTAAAAGCATAAATCACATTTAAAAAAGGAGCAAAGTGGTTTAACATCTTAAACCAGAATAATAATAACAGGAGGTAACACTGATGGAGGGTTTCTTCTTGGCCAGGGACTGTTCTAAATGCTCCAGACGTGTTAACTTCTTTCCTCCTGGAGACAACCTGGGGAGAGGGTCTGATGATTTTTCTGCTGAGGCATCTGAGGCCTGGAGCATGGAATGAACTTTCTCGAGGTCACCCAGCAGGGGTGTCTGCTCTGGACGCGGGGCCCTGGAGTCTTCCCTCTTGAGCACGCTCTATGGACTCCTCCAAGAGGAAATTTAGGGGTCCTCAAATCCAGCCCTATATGGAGACAAGATCCAGAGAGGCAAAGGGACCGTGTCTAGCTCCCCTGGAAAGTTAGTGGCCCATGCACTAATCGATCCACTCCGTGGTCCTATTCCAGGCTTCCCGCATCCCTCCTGTGGGGCAGCCTTTGATCCAGGCAAGGCTGTAAGGCTCTCTCTTCTCTCTTCTTTGCTACACCCACTTGCCGGGATTTTTGTTATTGTTGTTGTTGTTATCCCCAGAGACCCAGCTCCCAGTGAGCACACCCAATCTGCTCTACTCCCAGGCGCATCTGGAAGTGATTCACGGATGAGGCGCAATGGCAAGAGACACAGACCAGCCACCATCCTGTAGGCGGGAGCTGCCAGGCATGGAGGAAATGCTAACAGAGAGAGGGGGGTGGGGGGGGTGCCTGCTGGGCCAGGGGCCTGGTTGAGCCCGGTGAAAATTCTTTGAAGGAGAACAACACCTTATTCTGCCCCTACCTAAGCCCAGACTCTGGTAGCCTCCTCTCCAAGCACCTCTGCTTGACCAAGAGACAAAACAGGCCCTTAAACAGAGATCTCAACTTGCCAAGGAGCAGGAGAATGCAGAAAAAAAAAAAAAAAGGCAAAAGCAATTTTCAGCCAGGAATAGGTGAGTCTCAGGGGTCTTTTGGCCAACAGATGAGACCCAGAATTAGGAAGAAAGACCCCAGAGTTCTGAATTTACCTCCTCACTGACATATCATGGAGCATTAAAACTAATCAGCTATACAATGTTTTTATTATATAAGCCAATAAAATGCGAAATTTACATTTTCACTGTTCACTGTTAGGCTGAGGCTTTTGAACCTTATATTTTATAGCCTCATGGTTCTTGAAGAAGATTTTTTAAAAAATATATCCTCCTACACTGAACTGAGTAACTCTCGAATATTCCGCATGCATGCACTCAGAGTATTGTTCCTAATTCTTCACTGGCCTGCCTTCCCTTCACCGTGTGACTTTACTGCAGAGTGGCATTGCAGATATCCCTGCAGCATTGACCTTGGGCGTGGCCCTGTGACCCGCTTGGGCCCATGGAATATGGGAGGAAGTGCTGGTGAGGCACTTCTGAGCTGAGGCCTAACAGGTATTGTGTGTTTCTAAGTGTCCTTTGCAAACCTTCTGCCTTTCATCTCGAACTGGACGTGCCCCAGGTCGGCTGCTCTTGGGATGAGAGATACAGGGAGCGGAGCTGACCCCACCCCGCAGCTGGAGCCTGAAAGCCTGGCCCCAGCCCTGCTGAGTTGTAACTGGCCCACAGACCCATGAGCACAACATAAATGCTTGTTTTTATAAGCCCTGCAATTTGGGGGTGTTATGCTGCTTTATTGCAAAAACAAAACAAAACAAAAGTCTAATACAACACATGCACTTAGGGAGGCAGAGAATCTCAGAATCTCAAATTTGGGAGAAACTTTTTTATTAATAATAATGACCATCATTTATCAAGGGCTTATAAATGCCAAGCACTGTGCTGGATAATTTATATGTAGCATTGCTTTCAAGGCGGGAAACAGAAGTTCAGAGAGGTCAGGTAACCTTCCCAAGGTCACCTAGCTACTTATGGTGGATCCAACTCAGGCCTGGCCGGCTACGAAAGCCTCACTCATCCACGCTGGCCTTGCCTCTTGGAGTTGGTCAGCCTCAGTCTTCCCTGGCCCAGGCCTCTCTGACATTGACTCATCCTCCAAGATCTTTGCCAAGGTTCCCATCAGTGCACCTTCAAGTCCTTTAATTAAATAAAAAGGCATTTATCTCCCCCCAAAAAAGTATATTCCATCTTCAAATGTTTCTGATTATTGGAAATTCTTCCTTATCTTGAGCCAAAACCTGTCCCTTTCCGATCCTGATTTTTTTTTTTTCCTCCTTTGGGATTATGTGGAAAGATGGAGTTATCCCGGCCACATCTCAGTCGTTCAAACACTGTAAGACAGGTTTTAACACTCACCGAGTGTTTTCTCTTCTCGGAACTAAATACCCCTGCTTCCTCAGCTGTCCTTAAGAAGATGTACTTTTATTGTGAAATGTTACATACAGAAAAGTGAGTCCCATATAAACCCTTTCTGGCCAGGCACTGGAACTTGGCCATCTCCTGAAGACGTCAACATTGTTGCTTGTAGTAGATTTCATTTCTCATCCTTGTTGTATAATGCTGTACTGTGTGACTACATCCCAATTATCCATTCTACTGTTGCTGCACATTTGGGATGTGTCTGGGTTTTGGCTGTGACACTCAGTGCTGCTACAAATATTCTGAGTCATGTACCTTGATCATATACCTAAGAGTTGCTCAAATCATAGCATGTGAGTATCTTCAATTTTGTTCGATGATTCCTAGCTGCTTTCCAGAGTGAGGGGACCCAATGCATACACCTATTGGTCATTTTTGTGAATGCCCATTGCTCTTCTAGCTGCTCTTTATGTGGCTTAGTTCCAAGTGGCCTTCTTGGGCTGGTTACGTGGTCTCGACGTATGCATACAAAATGCATTCACATTCACAAGGTGCGCCCTTGCCCCCGACAATTCAGGAGTCATTTGTAGAGACAAGAAACCCCACTTGACTAGGTTTTAGAAGATGCACAATTTATTAGGATAAATCACTGTGACAAAGAAGATAAGAAACTGGTTCCACTGATCACAGTTCTAATTCCGTGCTCACATGAGTGGGTGAAAAGTCAAAGTAAGTGCACCTGAGTTGCTCGCCGTGGCAGCCTGGGGTTCTGGGTCTCCTCCTCGATCCCTGTCCAGTACCAGGATTATACAGCCACACTCTTGGGCGTGCGTCTTGGCAATGCCCTCCCGTTGTGGCCCAGGCATCCTCCACTGTCCCTTGAGCTGGGGCTCAGCATCGTGTCTTGCTTCAGCCAATGGAAGATGAGCAGACGAGACACAAAATGCATTCGTGCAGAGCGCCTTGTGCTCTTTCTTTGGCCTCTGCCATCGCCGTGGCCCTGAAAGAGGACGAGAGCCACGTGGAGCTCGGCAGCCCCCCGCTGAGTCCAGCCCGCACCAGCCAACTAATTAATGAACCAATTAAACGTTGCTGCCATGTGCCCCTGAGGCTCTGCATCTGACAGGGTGCAAAAGCCAACCAACACCACCATGGTTGTCATCACTGCCACCGTTCTGTGAATCACAGCTACTATTTATTGAGCATTTGTCACTTGCCAGGCACGGTGCTAAGAACTGTATATACATTACTCTGGAGAACCCCCACCCCATCGATTTGTCATAGACACCATGATCCTCTCCATTCTGCGGGGAGGATCTGAGGCTCAGAGAGGTTAAGGGACTTGCCCAAGTTCACAGAATTAGTAAGAGGAGGGGCCAACATTTATACTCGGTTCTCTCTGATTCGAGAGTTTGTCACCAGCTTGGGCGAGTGGTAGGAGGAGCCTTTTAAGCACATGTTTAAATGGGCCACAGGTCACTGGGGTCTCAGGACCAGCTTTTGGGTTGGCTGACCCCACGAGGGCTCCAGAGAGGGGGTTAGGATTGTTTCTTTGCCTCCCCTCCCAGGCTGGGAAGATGGGGCTCGGGGGTGAGGCTGGAAGGGCAGTCCCGACAGTGCCCTGGTTGCTGGGGCAGCCATCTTGAATGTCCTGCGCACCCCAAAGAGCCGGAAGGGGGGGCCTCTGTCTTGACCTTCAGCTTTTATGTGCTTTAGCTTCTGCAAAAGCCTCTTTCATTTCTCCCCAGAACAGCCTCTGACAGCGCTCCTCACTCCTCTGTGTGCAATGGTTTCTTTGTTTGGCTGAATAAAGAAGCTTGTTACCGGAGAAAATGCCTTGGCAAGTGTCAGTGGAGATATCTGTTTCCTTGAAGAAACTCCCATAAAACCTTTCAAGCTGCTGCTTTTGAGTCCCAGAGCCCCTTGGATCCAAAGGCCTCGCCGTTTTTCCTTACTTTCTTTAGCAGTTGCTTGGTGATTTTCCAGGTCTCCCAGCAGCAGCAGGAAAGATGAACCCCGCTCCTGGCAGCTTTGGGGCGTGTGGTGGATTGGCCCCCATCCGTGTGCTTTTCCCTCACAGTTGACTCGAGACTGAGGCCTCAGCACTGGGGAGGGAAGGGGTCAGCGGGGACAGCCACCTGTGGTCACCCTCCGCCCCAGAAGGTTTCCCAAGGCCCAGCTGGGCCTTCATTACGTTTCTAGGATATAGGCATTATGTGAGCTCATGAGAGGGCACCACACGCCAGCGTGTCTCTCTGTGTGGGCCGCGGTCCTTGCTCCTCGGCCAGGATGGTATAAGACACTCTTGGCTCTTGCTCTGCGTTCTTTGCCTGCCATTCCCCCTCTCAATCTCCAGGCTCTGGGCTTCATCCCTCACACACCTTCCATGCAATCCCTGAGGCTCACCACTCTCTCCCAGTGTGCTATGCTTTTGCAGGGCTCCTGTCCCCGGCTGCCCCTCTTCCTTGCATGGACCCACATCCAGTTCCAACATCCCCTCCTCTGACCACCAGGGAGGCCCCCCATCTCAGTCCCTGCCGGCTTTTGTTTTAGCACTTTTCACACGACACTGTCTCGGTCCGCGTGGATGGCTGTCTCCCCCAAGGCGGGAGCCCCTTGGAGGTCAAGAGCCTGGCCCTCTGCAGGGCTGTGTCAGTTTGGCTTTGTAAGGCTTCAGGGATGACTCGTGTCCATGTTGACTTTGGTGATGTGGGGGTAGGGGTTGGTTGCTGCAAGGACGGAAAGGGCAGTGAGCTGGCATGGCTGGGCCATCATGCTGGGTTCTAGAATTTTCTGGGCTCATGAAAACAGAAACAAATGCTCTGCAGTAGTCCAAAAATATGTAGGATGACCCACCTTCTCTGGGACCTCCAGCTTCTAGACCCCTAGAAGAGAGAACCTGATTGTCCTGTTTGTTTCCACTGCGAATGAGGCATCATCCCTGAGCAAGGTCCCCCTGAGGCTCCACAGAGGACATGGGCTGTTGCAGGTTTGGGCACTGACCCTGATCCCACCGGAAATGACTGGGGCTAGTAGGGTCTCCATGCTCAGACAAGAGAGGGAAAACTCTCATGGTATCTTTCCTCAAAAGGGACAGCAGGTAGGGTGACTCCAGGGCCCCGTGCAGGGCCACACACCATCCATCACAAGTGGAAGGAAGCATCTCAGAAGGGATCTCCCTTTATGATGGGAAGACATTTGGCCTCATCAAGAGAATGGAGGGAAATAGATGTTGAGTCCCTGTGGCATTTCAATATCTACAGGTGGTCGACAGAAGCCTTCTCTTTGTGCCCCAGTTCAGGGCTGCCAGAGAGGAGGTCTTAGTATCCAGAGTGCCCTGATTCCTAGCAAAGAAAATAACTGACAATATATTGGGCACTTCATATGCACCAGGTAGGTATTATGCCATTTGATCCCCCATATAGCCTGATGAGGTCAGGTCCTACTCCTGTCCCATTTCACGGATGTGGAAAAGGGACTCAGGTTGGTGGAGTGACCTGCGTGAGGACATGGAAGGAGTAGATCTCCAGACCAGTTTGATTCCAAAGCCGGTGCTCTTGACCTCTGTTCTACATTGCCCAACCAGCATGTCCCGGGGGTGCTGGGCTCCCAGACTCACACCCTCCCCAGGTCCTGCCTCTGCCTTGTCTGCTTCCTGAAAGCTGTATCTTGTCCTGGGCCATCTGAGGAGAGCTTCCCACTGCATCTGCTTGGTGGTGTCCACGGGGGACTCCAGGGACTGCTGCTCTGGAGATCTTGCTGCCCAGCAGGCCTGGGACCATCTGGTCACCTGCAGAGGCTTCAAGCCTCAGTGCTCCCCTGCAGCAGACTCACTGATGCCTGGAGGGGCCATCCTCCTTGGAGGTGTCTTTGTTCCTTCTCTAGGACCTGAACTCTACTCACCCAGTGGCCCATCGGGCTGGGGTCTAATACACCACAGGGCTCTCCACTTATCATCGGTGTAGAGTGAATCTGGCCACCATCACCCCCGGACACAGGTGAGGGTGCTTCTTCCCTCCATGGGCACTCTTGTCATCACCTCTAGAGCGTCCCCCAACTCCCAGACACAAACCTCTAGGTTCTGCCCTTTGCCAAGTGTTTCTGTGAACAAAGATGACCATCATAATCCCGGTTGCTCTTCACTGAACCAGGCATACGTGCCGGGCAGATGCTTGGTGCTTTCATGTTTTCTCTTTGCTAATTCTCATTGGATTTCATAGGTCCCTTTGTACAGATAAGGAAACTGAAGCTCAGCAAGAGTGAATGACTCTCCCAAGGTGGCAGGGCTGAATTGTGGTCTGAGAGTCCAGGCTCTCTCCATCCCCTGGACACTGAAAACTGACTACCTCCTCAAAGACGGGTCACTTGTCTCTGGCTCCGTGCTCCAGGACGGGACTAAACTGCTCTCCAGCCTAGGATTTCCCCTAGGATGTGCATGTCCCGCATCGACAAGGACTCAGAATAAAATCACCAAAGATTCCAGCAACAGAGCGAGGGATTTGTCTGTGAATTGTTACGCTTTGGTGTAACAGAGGAGGGGCCCCATCCTCCTTGGAGTGTAGACCAGCTGGTGACAGTGTTCAGGAAAACAAAAAGGGTGACAACAACCTAGACCAACATTTAATGCGTGCTCTCTGGGAGCCTAACACGGTGCTAAGTCCTTCGCCCGAAGTGGGGCTGCAGAGACAGGGCTCATCCCCTGAATGATGTGGACACAGAGCCCTGCATCAGGGACCCAAGGGACAATCTGTCTCCCTGCTTTTCTCGGAAGCCTTAACATCTGATCTGTCATCAGGTCCGGCCAAGCCCAGCCCAGCCCAGCCCAGCCCCCACCCTCCACTTAACCTTTGCCAAGTGAAATAATGAGATTTTTGCTTTGTTGCAAAGGCGGGGGGGGGGGGGGAAGGGGAGAAAAAAAAGCACCCTCAACAACCAACAAGAAATAATTAGCGCACATTGTGTCATTAAACACTAGACTTTAATTAAATCGCATGGAGATAAATACCTCTAGCGACTGGAAATCTGGAGACCGTAGACAGCAAAGCACTCAGCATAATGGAGTAATAGACTCCGCAAATAGCGTCAAGTCAGGGATTCCGACTTGATTAAGAATCTGACTAAATTGGGTTGTCACCTTGTATGCTGTACCTACTACCTGAAAATTGCTCATTATATTCCCCATTTGATCTTCTTGGAGCTAACAAGCCTTTGCGGAAATTGGTCCAATGATCAAAGGACCCATTTATTTGGAATTCTTTCCCGCGTCAGGGTCCTCATGGCTGGTGTCGCATTCCTCCCTTTTTTATTTGTAATGAACCATCACCTGACAGCAGCCAGTGGGGAGGCCAAGCTGGAGGTGACCTCTGTGATTTCCTGATGATTGTCCCTTCTGTAACCCTGGCTACGGGGACCCAGGGCACCCGGCTCCAGAAGGCAGCATGAGGTCTCTCTCCCGCCTTCGCCCCCTACCAGCAGCCGGCCGCCAAAGCCACCCTCCCCCTCTTCCTCTCGTGTGACATCTTCTCCCGACGTTTACCTGATGTCCCTGGTCAGCACATCCCCACCTGGAGAGCGTTGCGTGAGGATGTCCAACTGCTCCCTCATCCCCGTCACTCCCTGGCCAGAGCGACACTCCCAGAGCACAGCTCGGATTCAACCCATTTTCCCACGTGGCTTTTAGAGCCTTCTCCCTTCTCATCCCGACATGCCTGTCCAGTCCAGATGACTGGCCTATGACGTGTGTCTCCAGAAAGCCCCAACACTCCAGCCACACTGAGCTACCCTTGTTCCCTAAAGCAACCCTGCCCTGTCTTACCTCCTAACCTCTGCTCATTCTGTTCACTTGTGATGCTCTTCCACACAATCCCAGCCTGGCCACGTGGGACACACTTCCCAGGGCCTGCCTCCAGTCTTCCTCAGCCATGACGTCTTCTCTGGAAACTGAAACTTCCAGACCTACCGAGTCCTGAATTCTTGCATGATGTCACAGGTGGGAACCCTAGGGCAAGATCCCCTTCATCCAACCACAACTTAGTCCACTATGCTCCAGGCATTGTAGCGGGCTCTGGGGAGAGAGCAACATCTTCCGTGCGGTTGGAAGGTAGAGAGTGAGGGATATGGGGGGTGGGGGTGCCAAAGGCTCTGGGGACGTGAAGTGAGGCGAGTGAGTGGGTGAGCAGGAGGGGCCTCAGGCATGCAAAGCCTGGGAGGTGAAGGGGTTTAGACCACATCCCTTCTGCAGGGAATCCCTGAGAGCCTTTCGGCCTCAGTGTGTGCATCTGTAACATGGGGGAATACTTGAACCCAGATGGCTGAGCCAGGTTGGGGCTAAACTGCACCCCCCAATAATGGGTCTGACACCCCAGTGACACTGAGGAAAGCTGGTTCCTATGACTGCCCCCTCCCTCAGGGGGCTCCTCCAACAGAGAACAGAGTCTTGTTCTTTATCTTCTTGATCATAAGCTGTTTGAAGACAGGGACTTTCCAAGACTCTCACTGGGCCTCAGTTTCTTCCTTGGCAAAGTGGATTTAATGACATCACCTACCTATAGGCATGGTGCTGGGGGGGGCTTTATTAAAATGATAATAGTCATGGTAGTGAACATAATTTTAGAGGTTACTGCACAGTTTGGCCTTTTTTCCAGCCTACATTCCTTCCTTCCTTCCTTCCTTCCTTCCTTCCTTCCTTCCTTCCTTCCTTCTTTCCTCCCTCCCTCCCTCTCTCCTTCCCTCCCCTCCCTTCCTTCTTCCTTTCCTTTCCTTTCCTTTCCTTTCCTTTCCTTTCCTTTCCTTT